>NC_053027.1:405832231-405946098 GCF_003073215.2 Triticum urartu | reverse complement strand
CCCTAATAAGGCGTTAATCCTTTTGATTGATGGGATCAGCTTCTTGCGTTCGGCAGCAGTAAGCTTGTCAAGGAGCACGAATTTGGAGTCAAGACGCTCAGAGCGATAACCCGGCAGCGGATGCTCATTTGCTGGTGAAGTGTCTTGACAATAAAACCAAGTTTTATTCCAGTCCTTGGGATGACTTGGCAAGACTATAAGGGGGAAGACGGCGCCTTGTCGACACTGAATTGAGATACCTCCAAGTTCCAGGCTAGGGCCATTGGTGCACTCATTCTGACGGTTCAGATAAAAATACTCTCTAAAGAGTTCTACAGTCGGTTCTTCTTGAAGGTATACCTCGTAGAGAACTTGGAAGTTGCAGATATTGGATATGGAATTAGGCCCGAGGTCTTGAGGATAGAGTTTGAAAAAATGGAGGACATCTCTGAAGAAATTTGAGCCGGGTGCGGAAAAGCCACGGTTCATGTGATCAGAAAAGACGATAACTTCACCATATTTTGGATTGGGCCGTTCCTCCTCCGGATCAGGTGCACGGTAGGACATAGTATTTTTCCCTGGCAAAAACCCTATGGTAAAGAAGTCCTTCAGAGTGTCCTCAGTGACTATTGAAGGAACCCAGTTGCAGACAGTCGGCGTTTTGGATGGCATGATGTTCAAAAATGAACTGAAAGGAAAGCAACCTGCCGGTTCAATTCAATGATAATGGTTAGCTTAAGTGATAATGGTACAAGGGAGTAATGGTGGCTTAAATAAAGGGCTAATGTCATATAAGGAAAAGTAAGCCGGCGCAGTAAGCCGCCATGACTATAAACACTTGAGAAATACCAGCGGCAGAATTGGTTAAGTATGGAAACAAACAGGTTTCTTAACTTCTAGATATTATTATGAATCAAATGGCTGTTCAAAATGACCACCTTCCTAGACCTAAAAATATAGCCCAGATGAGTTCATCAGTTCTAAGAAGATATCCGTGCAAAGGAAAGGGATCTACTAACATCTAAAATGGATGAGAAAGAGCTACCGCTTAAGTTCTGCACTACTTTTAGATCAAAAGAGGGTGTGGTAAGAGAAGTTGCAACAAATCTACGACGAACAGCGAAGAACACATGAAGGAAACCTCCTGAACCATAATGCAGATCTATGGGGGTGAGAAGGTGAGAGCTTACGGGTGCGGAGTTGCTGCGGAGGATCGCCGCCGTTCTCTGGACAGAATCAGGGTGATGCAGCGGCTGAGCTTGAGGACGATGATGAGCGCTGCGTCGGCAGTGGAGCTCGAGCGATAGGAGGGTTGCGAGAGAAAGAAGATGAAGAAGAGAGAAGAATGATAAAAGGCCGGGGCGTGCCTATTTATAAGGAAAGAAGCGAACAGGCGGGCGCGAAAATCAAGGAAGACCCAAATAATGGTTATCCAACTAAACAGACGCCTCAATTCTTGGGAGGCATTAAAAATGAAGATCTGTTGAGAGATGACGTCATAAAAGTTTCTTGTGTTTTCAAGGGATGATGTCATGGCGAGTTACAAAAACCTCTGCGAAGATAAGAAGATGGATTTTGTCTAAGTGTTGAAGATTGACAAAGAACAATGTTCAAAGTCAACCTGGGGCCTAATGTTGGGGATATAGCTATCAGTTATGACCCGCCCAGGAGGCGCCGGGTCAGCCCCAATGGCAGGTTACAAAGGAAGCCTAGTAAACATTCAAGACGATAGTTTATCAAATCTTATAGAAGGCCTAAAGGCCTAGAGGCGGGTTAAGGCCCAATATTGTAAACCGCCGTACGTAAGGAAGACTTGTATAGAAAGACATGTAAAAGAAGTCACCGAGCCGGACACGATTTATAAGCCAGCTGGGACTCTATAGGCCGCTAGGCGTCAACCCGTGTATATAAGGGGACGACCCGGTGGCGGCTTAGGGCAAGAAACAAGATATCGATAACCAAGCCGGCGAGTTAGCCTCTTGGTGATCGAAACCCCAGCAATACCAACACAACTAGACGCAGGCTTTTACCTTCATCGTAAGGGGCCGAACTATTATAAAACCTCTCGTGTCCTTTTGTAACGCCCTCGATGCGGCTATATCTCCCACGTGTCGAAGCACGACTTAGAGGTATAACCGCATTGAAAGCAATGTCGCAAGTGAGGTAATCTTCACACAACCCATGTAATACATAAGGGAAAGAGATACATAGTTGGCTTACAATCGCCACTTCACAAAATACCTGAATAAAGCATTACATCATCCAAATACAATCAGGGCCCGACTACGGAGCCAAAATAAAAGAAGAATCCCAAATGCGACACGGTCCCCGATCGACCCCAACTGGGCTCCACTACTGACAACTAGAACGAAACAACACAAAGGACAAGATCTTCATCGAGCTCCTCCTGAGCTTGGTTGCGTCATCTGCACGGACTCATCGGCACCTGCAAGCTGGGTTTGGAAGTATTTGTGAGTCACGGGGACTCAGCAATCTCGCACCCTCGTGATCAAGACTATTTAAGCTTATGGGTAAGGTAAAGGTAAGAGGTGGAGCTACAGCAAGCGACTAGCATATATGGTGGCTAACATACGCAAATGAGAACGAGAAGAGAAGGCAAAGCACGGTCGATAAAAGTATGATCAAGAAGTGATCCTAAAAGCACTGTCGTTGTTTTGTCACGGCAGATGTCCTATAGAGAGGACTTAGTCGTGGAGCCATCGCGACGGGTTAGCTTGAAGGGGTTAAAGTGGACACAAGGACGCAAGAGAGTTTATACTAGTTCGGCCCCCTCAAGGAAGGTAAAGCCTACGTCTAGTTGTGATGGAATTGATTGGGTCTCGATGACTTGGGAGCAAACAAGCTTCGCCTAAGTCTCGAGTTGTGGTTGTCTGTCCCCAAACCGCCGCCGGGCTGTCCCCTTATATACACGGGTGACACCCGTCGGTCCACAGAGTCCCAACACCGGTTCATACTCATATCCGGGTTGGTCTCTCCTTATTCCTAACTTACAATACAAGTTTACATACCAAGCCGGTTTACAGCTACAGGTCTTAAACCGATTACAGGCCTTGGGCCCTTATCTTCCTCCTTGGGTTTTAACACCCTTGAACTATTGATGACGTTAACCCGGCCCAGATAGGCCGGTTTACGCCCAGTAGTAATATCCCCAACATTAGGCCCCAGATTGATTTGAACTGGTTCATGTCAATCCTTAGCAAAAAATATTCGTCTTCAACATCTTCTTGTAGTTGTTGAACCGCCGTGACGTCATCTTCCCTGGTTGCTGAAAACCGGCGTGACGTCATCTATCATAAAGAAAAACATCCCTGATATCTTCTTATTTAATAGATTCGCAATGACCGAGGCAACAACTCTGCTTCCCAGATTTGTGGTTCCTTGATTCCCGCGCCTGACACATGTCTCTTTCCTTATAAATAGGACCGAAGGGTCATTTCTTTTCTCCCCTTCATCCCCTTTCTATTCGTCTTCTTCGCGTCGCCAGCCTCGAAGCTCTGCCACCGCCGTTAACCTCTGCACCATCTTGGGCCGCTGCATCAACCTGAACGCGCCAGAGCACCGCGGTAGCTTTCCGCATCCTCCTTGATTCTGGTAAGCCTTCTGTTCTTCTTACAATGGACCTATTCTAGGGTTTCGTGTTCTTGGCGTGTTCATCACTTGTTCATGCTCGTACCCAGACTCCTAGATAGATCTGTGAAACCCTGCTCTGAGTAGCAGTAGCTTTTAGCATCCGTCGGTGGTTTCCTGCTCAAGTCCATAGATCTCATCCATATATCCGCCCATTGATTCACTTCCGCTCTGCTTTAAGTCTTCGACTATTTTTCTTATTTTCTGAACTTGCTTCAGATCCAACACCGTACCAAGATCTTGTGAAACCTGTTTCTGCATACTTAACCATCCGCAATCTCAATTGCTTCAATGTTTAGGTCAGGCGGTTTAACCTTATAGAAAATTTTCCAAACCGGTATATGCCATTAGTCCCCTTGTTGAACCGCCAGATGTAGGTTGCTTCATGAAGCTCCGGTTTAGATAGGGCTGTTTCCGGTTTAACATTGTACATAGCAGTGCATTTTAATCAATGCATTTTTGAACCGGGATCTTTTATCTTGTAGATTCCATCATGGCCAAGCAAGTGTATGAGTGCAATTGGGTTCCTTCTCGCGTCACCGAGGCTGAACTAGACGATTTAGTCCTGATTGGTGCTTTAGGCAGCAAGGATACAATCCATTGGAGGGCCCCTGGCAAAGAATGCCCTCCCACACCTCGAGAAGGAGAGGTTGTTGTTTTCGTATATCACTTAGCCCAGGGCTTTAAGCCGCCCGGTTCTAAATTTTATCGGGATGTCTTAGCCGATTTCCAGCTCCATCCACAAGATACTGGCCCCAACTCTGTTACAAATATGTGTCACTTCCAAGTACTCTGTGAAGTGTTCTTTCAAGAGGAGCCCACAGTGGAACTGTTCAGAGACCTATTCCATCTAAACTGTCGTACTGAATTTACTGACGGCTCCAATACGTAGTTGGGTGGTGTGGCGATTCAGAAAAGGAAAGAGGTCACATACCCTCACGCCAAACTGCATAGCCACCCCAAAGAATGGAATCAGACATGGTTCTACTACAAAGACACCTCCCCGGCTGGTGAGAATCCCTTGCCTGGCTTTCGACCGGAGCGGCTCAGCAACACACATCCTTCTCCACAAAGATTGACTGCACAGGAGAGAACTAAATATGCTCCTCAACTATCAAAGCTCAGAGCTTTTATGGCCAACGGTTTAATAGGGGTTGACCTTGCTCGCTGTTGGATATCATGGAGCATACTGCCTCTTAGCTTGCGCTCCGGTTTGATGTGCCAGTATACTGACCGTGTTGATGACCCACTGAGACACTCAAAACTCCAGCTCTCCGGTGAGGAAATCACAGAGGCTGTGCATAAGATACTGAATGAACCGGAACACATCTGTGCCAGAACCGGCCTGCTTCCCTTCTGTGCCACCAACAAACCGCCAGCTGTAAGACTTTGATTTTTCTCCTTGCTGAATCTGCTATTGATATGTCTGGTCATTGTTTTTAATATCAGTGTCTGCATAATCAGGGCGATGATCCGTTTTGGAGCAAAAAACTGCCGCAGTGGAAGCCAGAAAAACCAGACAAACCGAAAAGGGCAACCCGGCAAAAGACTAAAGCTGTGAAGAAGACTGCCCATAGAAAAAGAACCACTGCCTCTTCTAATCCGGCTCCTAACGATGAGGTTGATAATCCGGACTTTGAGGTAGAGCTTGACTCACTTGGTTTATTTTTCATGCGTCTTATTGATGATGATATTTGTCAGGATGATGTCGAAGCCAGCCACGCGGATGTTGCCGAGGTAATTGTTCTCTCTTCCGATTCAACAACTTTGCCTTCACAAAAAATCCGTCAGGCAAACCGGAAAGTTAAATTTTCTCATCCTCTTGCTTATTTGGATCCTAAACTTCTTATGAAAACCCAACAACACGAAGCTCGCCGCACCACCCGGCACAGCGGCCAGGTAGTTACCTCCGCCGGTTTACCGAACAGTCCGGTTTGGAAACGCCATTCCGAGGTCTCTAATTTGCTTGTCAGTACTTGTCCTAAAGCGGGCTGCTTTCGTCAACCTCCGGTTAGAGTAGTGACCCGGGGGTGTTAAAGCAGCCTGAGGTACAACGGTGTTTTGACGAGGCGGGTTGATCTGACGAGGCTGAACCGGTGTGCCGGTCCCAGGGGCTTCTGCCCGGTTTCCCTCCAGCGGATTGCCGGCTCTTGGCCCTGGAGTGTTGAAAAGGTCTCTGGCCTCGAAAACTGGAGGTAAGCGGGATCGGTGCTTCCTCCTCATGACTTCATGTGATGCCCTCTGGTCTAACATAAGCCTGTAGGCCTGTGCGTCCAAAGTAGCCCGCTCTGCGGCCATCCTAGTGTCCTCAGCTGTCAGATCCGCCTTGGCCTGGGTGATCTGTTCCTTTACCTTTGCAATCTCCGTATTGTGAACATCCTGATCTGGCGGATTCACTACCGCCATAAGCACAACCAACGCATCAAATAGTTCTGATAGAACCTGAGCCGGCGGGCGCACAGGGCCTCCTGCCCCGGCAGCCGTCGCTGCTGCTGAACCGGAAATCGTTGCCGCAGCTATCGAAGAATGAAGCGCTGCTTGTGTTCCGGCCATGAATATTCCAACCCGGTTGGGCAGATCAGAGGGGTCCGGAATACTGTCGCCATCGGAACAGCTCCCAATCCGGCCATCTTGTAGCTGATAAAGAGATTCGGTTTCTCCGGTCGAAGATTCGTCACCGGAACAAATGACAGTTGCCCCGCGAAGTCCCGATCCGTCCTCGTAACTTCCTCCATGGATGACTCCCACGAAGGCACGCTTCATGGCCGGTTTAACCCGGGCGGATTGCGCACGCTGAGCCGTCTCGACGAGGTCGGTGCAGATGTCCGGCTCAGGGCCCGGTTCACCATCTTGCCAATGAAGACATGAATGCTACCAAAGGGGACCCGGTACCCGTACTCAACTGAGCCGGCCTCGGGGACCCAGCCTGCGTTGTCGATGTAGAGTCTGCCGCGACGACTCTTAGTCATCCAGCCTATAACATAGCCCTTGAGTCCTTCAAAGCGGCCCTCCAAGAACCGGAAACCATCATGCGATAGCCCCACGGTGGGCGCCAACTGTCGTTGTTTTGTCACGGCAGATGTCCTATAGAGAGGACTTAGTCGTGGAGCCATCGCGACGGGTTAGCTTGAAGGGGTTAAAGCGGACACAAGGACGCAAGAGAGTTTATACTAGTTCGGCCCCCTCAAGGAAGGTAAAGCCTACGTCTAGTTTTGACGGAATTGACTGGGTCTCGATGACTTGGGAGCAAACAAGCTTCGCCTAAGTCTCGAGTTGTGGTTGTCTGTCCCCACACCGCCGCCGGGCTGTCCCTTTATATACACAGGTGACGCCCGTCGGTCCACAGAGTCCCAACACCGGTTCATACTCATATCCGGGTTGGTCTCTCCTTATTCCTAACTTACAATACAAGTTTACATACCAAGCCGGTTTACAGCTACAGGTCTTAAACCGATTACAGGCCTTGGGACCTTATCTTCCTCCTTGGGTTTTAAAACCCTTGAACTACTGATGATGTTAACCCGGCCCAGATAGGCCAGTTTACGCCCAGTAGTAATATCCCCAACATAAGTATCTGTGAGTCACGGGGACTCAGCAATCTCGCACCCTCGCGATCAAGACTATTTAAGCTTATGGGTAAGGTAAAGGTAAGAGGTGGAGCTACAGCAAGCGACTAGCATATATGGTGGCTAACATACGCAAATGAGAGCGAGAAGAGAAGGCAAAGCACGGTCGATAAAAGTATGATCAAGAAGTGATCCTAAAACAACCTACGTCAAGCATAACTCCAACACCGTGTTCACTTCCCGGACTCCGCCGGAAAGAGACCATCACGGCAACACACGCGGTTGATGCATTTTAATTAAGGTCAACTTCAGGTTTTCTACAACCGGACATTAACAAATTCCCATCTGCCCATAACCACAGGCACGACTTTCGAAAGTTAAAATCCCTGCAGGGGTGTCCCAACTTAGCCCATCACAAGCTCTCACGGTCAATGAAGGAATAGACCTCCTCCCGAGACGTTCCGATCATACTCGGTATCCCGGTTCTACAAGACACTTCGACAAGTTAAAACAAATCCGGCAACACCGCCCGAATGTGCCGACAAAAACTGATAGGAGCTGCACATATCTCGTTCTCAGGGCACACTCAGATGAGCGCTCCGTACAACTAAAACCAAACCTCGAGTTTCCCCGAGGGGGCGCTGCACATGACTCTAGTTCGGACCAACACTCAGAGGAGCACTGGCTTGGGGGGGGGTTAAAATAATGATGACCCTTGAGTCTGCAGAACCCAAGGGAAAGAAAAGGCTAGGTGGCAAATGGTAAAACCAATGTTGGGCATTGCTGGAAGAGTTTTATTCAAGGCGAACTGTCAAGGGGTTGCCATTATTACCCAACCGCGTAAGGAACGCAAAATCCGGGAACATAACACTGATATGATGGAAACTAGGGCGGCAAGAGTGGAACAAAACACCAGGCATACGGCCGAGCCTTCCACCCTTTACCAAGTATATAGATTCATTAATTAAATAAGAGATATTGTGATATCCCAACAAGTAAACATGTTCCAATAAGGAACAACATCTCCATGTCCCAACAAGGAACAAACTTCAATCTTCACCTG
Organism: Triticum urartu; assembly: GCF_003073215.2. Lineage (NCBI taxonomy): Eukaryota > Viridiplantae > Streptophyta > Magnoliopsida > Poales > Poaceae > Triticum > Triticum urartu. The sequence continues at coordinate 405,937,842 of NC_053027.1, read as the reverse complement.
CAACTAACAACGCTATAAGAGGGGCTGAGCAAAGCGGTAACATAGACAATCAACGGTTTGCTAGGACAAGGTGGGTTAGAGGCTTGGTTCGACAATATAGGAGACATGATAAGCAAGTGGTAGGTATCGCAGCATAGGCATAGCAAAAGAGCGAGCAACTAGCAAGCAAAGATAGAAATGATTTCGAGGGTATGGTCATCTTGCCTGAAATCCCGCAAGGAAGAAGAACGAGTCCATGAAGAAGACAAACGGACGTAGTCGAACGGTTCCTCACAAATGCGACGTTATCGGAACCAACCCGAAGAAGACACACCGGAAAAAAGCAAACAATCATGGTAAACAACCACGACATGAACATGGCACGATGCGCAAACAAGTGTGATGCATGTCCGGTTTAATGAAGCATGGCATGGCAAAGTGCACAAACAACACTACAAGTTAAGTGGGGCTCAATATGCAACTCCGTTGCATATTGACGAAACACCACATGACTTATTTAGTTCTCTCTCGTTTATGTACCCAACAATATTAAATGTTGTTAAACATGGCAAGCGGGTGAAGCAAAGTAAAACTACCTATCTAGTCATATTTAAATGAGGCCGGAAGCAACGAACAACATTTCTGGTAAATCCCCATATGCGTATTTTAGGTTTGGTACTGTTCTGCCCTAAACATAATTTTAGAGTTATTAAACATGCAAAACAAGTGCACCATGTTAAACTAGGCATTTTTCTACCCCAAATGCATATAAAGTTTATTAAATTCTGAGTTACGGTTAGTTAGATATGAATTAAACCATTTTAGCATGGCATAGAGCAAAAATTAATCAAACAACATTTTAAACATTTTAAACATGGATGAAAATGACATATTATGAAACTAGATGCAATTCTAAGCATATTTCATATATAAAGTTTTTCATATGATGCACAATTGAGAAGTTATTAAATGCATGAAGCACAAGGGGTTTTCTGTAAAACATGCAGACTCTGGATAGTTAGACAAATCGCAGAACGGAAAAAAATGTGACATGGGCTGAATCCGCTTGGCCCAACCGCACAGAGGGGCTGGAGGAGCTGCTCACTCATGGGCTAAGGCCCGGTTCGGTGGTGAGGCGGGCAGGCTTGGAGCTGGGCCAAGCAAGAGGCCGCGGCTGGGCTGGATCGGGCGAAGGGGAGGCGGCCCGCGCGAGGGGGATCTCGTCCCCGACCTCCCGCCGAGGCCGAGGCGAGCCATGGTGGCGGCGGCAGGGACCGGTGGTGGCCTGAGGCGGCAGGACGAGGCAGTACCGGCAGGAATGGACAGATCCGGGACTGGGGAAGCCGGATCCGGTGTCGGGGGTGGCCGACGGCGCTCGGGGAGGCTCCAGATGTGACGAACGACGCCCTGGAGAGAGAGAGAGAGAGTCTGGGTGAGTTCAAGCGGGAGACGCAGGGAAGGAAGAGGGAGGCGCGGGGCAGTGGCGCTCATCTGCGGGGCGATGGCGGCCTGAACGAGGTCCGACGACGAGCGACGAAGTCCGGCGAGGAGGCAAAGTGCGGGACGAGGCGACGAACTCCAGGTGGCGGGGACGAGCGGGAAGGAGCTCGGGGCAGGGGCGCCTGCGGAGCTGTGTGCGCACGGCGGCGGCTCGGGCCCGGTGCGGTGCGAGGTGGGCTGTGGATGGGCCTCGCGGGCCTAGCGCAGTGGATCAGAGGCAGGGAGGCGACGTGGCAGCATAGGAGTGGTGGATGCCGGTGGCTTCGATGCTGCTAGCCAGTGGAGATGCGCCAAGTGGCGGAGGGGGCTTCGGACGGCACGGAAATGGAGGTGGTCGGCGGCGCTGATGATTAGGGGCGCGGAATTGGAGGTGGAGGGGAAGGAATGACCAGATTTGGAAGGAGGGGTTTCCTTATATAGGCAGGGTTAGGGTTTGAGGGGTTAGGAGAGGTTTTCGGAGCCTCCGATCGCGATCCGACGGCTCCGGATGCGAGGAGGGGTAGGTTGGAGCTTGTGGGCTGTGCAGAAGGCCTCGGACTGAGACAAGAGAAGAGAGAGACCCGGCGACTGTTTCCGGAGACCGAAAACGTGCGACGATAGACCGGCTATACTGCCGCTATAATTATCCGTTGGGGCGTCAAACGAACTCCGATTGCGATGAAACTTGACAGGCGGTCTATCTACACTATAATAAGACCACACGCCTACTTTCATCCCATTCCGAGAACATATTCTGGCCACTTATACAATACTATTTCGGACATGCCGCGGGTGCGTGCAAGTGTGTCTGGGCTCAGAACGGACAACGGAAAGAACTCGGAGAACCTGGACGAATGCAAGTTTTGAAAACACGATGATGCTATGCAAATGATGACATGAATAAATGCAACATGCAAACAAATGACAAGGCAACAACAGCGAATAACTAGACGACACCTGGCGCAACGGTCACGGGGCGTTACAACACTCCACCACTATGAGAGGATCTCGTCCCGAGATCTAGAATGGCACCGGAGGGAAAAACGGAAGAGAAAGAGAAGAGGTAAAACTAAGTTTCTTCTTTGACAAACGAGTGAAACCAAAGAACCTTGAAAAGGTTAAGCCAATTTGAGAAAAGAATACGATGGAGATGAATGAAGTTAACAGTCTCCGTCAGAAAAGAGAAACAAGGAAGAGCAACTTTGGGCAGCACTCCGATTGAAAAGAAAGGAAATTGAATAAGAACTTGATAAGATGAGAAGATACTTGATGACATTACAAAACACTGCCTCCGGAACTATTAAATGAATGGAACGAGTAAGAAATATCTCAGGCAGCACTCCGGTTGAAAGAGATGCAAGGCTTTGATAAGGCGAAAAGAACTAGAAGAGATGACACAACACTCCGGTTAGATGGATAACCACGAAAAGAGCATGATCCAAGATGATGAGAGAAAAGAGCAACATCGCAATGGCTCCGGAACAAAAGAATAGAAGATAGATAATTGAAATAAAAGAATGGAGAAGAAAATGCCATCTTCTGCCACAAAAGAGTTTGAGAAGGCATCCCTAGGAAACGGGTCGAGCGGAGTTGTTGGAAAACCAACAACGAAAGGATAAGCTTGATATGGTCTTGTGGAGTACATCTAAAATTAAGAGATGAAAACCTGCCACTCACGGGAAAGAATTTGATTGGTAAGAACAAGGAGACGAGAAACTTATTTCATCTGGAGGATAAATGAAGAACTTGGATCATTTATAAGCACCATAAATAGCAACAATCCTTAGGGAAGGCTTTGGTGAAATATAACCAAAGATAAATCCAATGACGAGATTGATGGATTTAAAATATCTCATTCTTGACAACATGTGAATCGTGAAAAATGAACTCAAATTGTCAAAAATGACATAATACCACCTCCAATGATACGGAAGAAAGAATTGCACTCCAGATTACAATATGAAGAAAGCTTGAGCTTCTTAGAAAAGAATCTCGACGAAAAAGTTGGAGAAAGAATTAAATCCTTGATGGACCATTATGTAGAACCTCCATGAAGAACTCCGGTAAACAAAAGAATGGTCAAACGAAAGGAAAGAGAAGTTGAAAAACACAAGGTGAAACCTTGTAATGATTTAGATGAATCTCCGTGGTGATATAATTGCGAGAGCTTGGGACTCCGGGAAAAGAAAAATGAATCAAGTGAAGCCGAGAATTTGATGAGCCTCCGGAATAAATAATTAATCACTTGGATGAAACAAGAATAAGAATTACATTATGCTTATCCTTCACCAATTAAATTGGTGACAATCAATGGATTTGGCATACTACTTATTCTCGTAGAAAGGATAAAAAGAGATATATCAAAACTTAAGAACATCTTCAACGAACCACCGTAAGAATTGAAACAATGAATAAATTGATATGATAAATGAAGGAAGAAGAATCTTGAGCGAACCACCGTCAGAATTGAAAAAGAACGATTAAAACATGAAGAAACACCGGGAAGGATTAGCAATTAAACGAAGATGCTTGAGAGAATTTAGATCCAAGAGAACGAAGAGATTACGAGCTGATTAGAGAATCCTTGATTTAGACACCGGTATGATTTAGAGTGTGAGAGCTGAAAGCTGGAATGAATAAATCCTAGATGATGGGCTCCGGATAATCAAACTGAACATAATCCTGAATTGCTCCGGATAGGATGAAAAGAATTCTTATAATCAAAACAATTATGAGAGGATGGAAACAAGCTAAAACCATGAATCTTTAAGAGAATGGAGCAAGTTTGAGAGAAAAATCTTCTTCTATCTTCAAAATATGAGAATTTCGACAGGAAACACCACCAAGAATTGTTTAGTCACTCCGGAATGAAGAATGGAAAAGTTGAGCCAACGATGAAAAGAATTTAACCGATCATGGAGAAAAAGCATTTGACTGATGATAACTCATTCTTACGTCAACTTGGAAAAGAATTTGAGAATACCTCCGAGAAAATAAGAAGAGTCAGGTAAGATCCTGGAAACAGACCTGTGGGTTAGGGCCCACTCAAAAGATACACCGTTGAACGATTTGAAGGAGAGATTGCACCAGTTGAATTAAATGACTTGAATGAGATAACAACCTCTGATTAGGTTTGAACGGATCTTGAAGGAAAAGACGAGCCTTCCGAGATATCTTCAGCACTCCGGAATAATTGAATAGCGAGAAATGAATGAATATGATGAGCACCGGTATGATAAAACTTCTAAAACGAGGAAAGGATATGATCAACACCAAAAGCTTGTATTGAAACCACCGGAGAAGAAAAGAATGAAGAATGACGAACTTGGAACTCCATTAGAATCTTCATGAGAATCACCAGATAAGGATATTGATGGAAGGAAAAAAAATGGAGAGACTTCACAAGAATAAAAGGATACTTGATAAAGAAATCCGAGTCCTTGAGAAAAAAGGGGGGGGGGGGGGGGGAAAAACAAAGGCAACTTGGAGACGGATGAAACAAACACCGTTGAGAAGAACTAATCAATGATCTTGCGGAAATTGAAATGATCGGATCCACTTGAAGAGAAACACGCCGGTTGAAAAAGGATTGACATGACAATCTCGATTATCATGAAGGATTGGTATTCACATCGGAGTATGAGAACACCGTTTAGGAAAGGTATGGAATCCACATTTGACTTCGAAGCAACTTGAATACCACAACTCAAAGCAAAACAAAGGATTGGCTTGCAAAATAAGCCAGAACAAACATATGATTGAGATTTCGTCCGAAGTTTTCATGGTGGGGCTTACACGGGCTCGATCGTACAGCACCATCATGTACAAGGCAGTGCACATGACATACGAAGCGTCCCCGAGTCGGCATAGCCAAGGACTCTTTAAGACACAACGAGACCACTGTAAAACCAACCGTGAATAGGTGGACCACTAGACGTCGAACCCCACTTTCATATCACACATCCGTCGGAAAGATATCCTAAGAGCTACTTGAATTCCCACCTATGAAACTCCCGAAGTTTTCCGGTTATGCAATCAGGTGTTGGGGATACAGGGGAAGCATAATATCTCACCCAAAGTAACAAATCCTACATCCAGCTGTATCCATCCTTCAACACATAACCAAGAAACCTTCGGAAATCATCTACCTCAACCTTCGAAAAGCATCCGTTATACAAGTTATGGCAATACTCCCGAACTCCTACCCCAGTACCGGGTGGCGTCGAGGTTATCTCACCAACGAATTGCATAAAGGAGATTTTCGATGTCAGTGTACTAAACTCAGGTATTCCAGAACAGCAACGATAAAATTGTGATGACAACACCTCGGAGCTCAACTCCCCGGGACACTGCCACAAAACCCCTGACAGGAGGCACCAAGACAATGTTCTCGTCACAAAACCATCGGAACGATTCCAAGATACCCGCGTGATCCTAAAATTTTTTTAGTGAAATTTGCGAAGAGAAGAGTCAAAACTCTACGTCAGGATGCCTTACCAGAGCGATGAGGAGACTGGGGAGTAAAAGAATTCCTAAACTCTCCGATATATAATTCCTAAATGACTCAAAGCATTTTTTTCTAGACACAACTCGGCCGCTAAAAACGATCAGGCAATGGGGGCTCCTAAGGTCGGGGAAGGCTCTGATTACCAACTTGTAACGCCCTCGATGCGGCTATATCTCCCACGTGTCGAAGCATGACTTAGAGGTATAACCGCATTGAAAGCAATGTCACAAGTGAGGTAATCTTCACACAACCCATGTAATACATAAGGGAAAGAGATACATAGTTGGCTTACAATCGCCACTTCACACAATACTTGAATAAAGCATTACATCATCCAAATACAATCAGGACCCGACTACGGATCCAAAATAAAAGAAGAACCGCAAATGCGACACGGTCCCCGATCGACCCCAACTGGGCTCCACTACTGACAACTAGAACGAAACAACACAAAGGACAAGATCTTCATCGAGCTCCTCCTGAGCTTGGTTGCGTCATCTGCACGGACTCATCGGCACCTGCAAGCTGGGTTTGGAAGTATCTGTGAGTCATGGGGACTCAGCAATCTCGCACCCTCGCGATCAAGACTATTTAAGCTTATGGGTAAGGTAAAGGTAAGAGGTGGAGCTGCAGCAAGCGACTAGCATATATGGTGGCTAACATACGCAAATGAGAGCGAGAAGAGAAGGCAAAGCACGGTCGATAAAAGTATGATCAAGAAGTGATCCTAAAACAACCTACGTCAAGCATAACTCCAACACCGTGATCACTTCCCGGACTCCGCCGGAAAGAGACCATCACGGCAACACACGCGGTTGATGCATTTTAATTAAGGTCAACTTCAGGTTTTCTACAACTGGACATTAACAAATTCCCATCTGCCCATAACCACGGGCACGGCTTTCGAAAGTTCAAATCCCTGCAGGGGTGTCCCAACTTAGCCCATCACAAGCTCTCACGGTCAATGAAGGAATAGACCTCCTCCCGAGACGTTTCGATCAGACTCGGTATCCCGGTTCTACAAGACACTTCGACAAGTTAAAACAAATCCGGCAACACCGCCCGAATGTGCCGACAAATCCTGATAGGAGCTGCACATATCTCGTTCTCAGGGCACACTCAGATGAGCGCTCCGTACAACTAAAACCAAACCTCGAGTTTCCCCGAGGGGGCGCTGCACAGGACTCTAGTTCGGACCAACACTCAGAGGAGCACTGGCCCGGGGGGGTTAAAATAATGATGACCCTTGAGTCTGCAAAACCCAAGGGAAAGAAAAGTCTAGGTGGCAAATGGTAAAACCAATGTTGGGCATTGCTGGAAGAGTTTTATTCAAGGCGAACTGTCAAGGGGTTCCCATTATTACCCAACCGCATAAGGAACGCAAAATCCGGGAACATAACACCGATATGACGGAAACTAGGGCGGCAAGAGTGGAACAAAACACCAGGCATAAGGCCGAGCCTTCCACCCTTTACCAAGTATATAGATGCATTAATTAAATAAGAGATATTGTGATATCCCAACAAGTAAACATGTTCCAACAAGGAACAACATCTCCATGTCCCAACAAGGAACAAACTTCAATCTTCACCTGCAACTAACAACGCTATAAGAGGGGCTGAGCAAAGCGGTAACATAGCCAATCAATGTTTTGCTAGGACAAGGTGGGTTAGAGGCTTGGTTCAACAATATAGGAGACATGATAAGCAAGTGGTAGGTATCGCAGCATAGGCATAGCAAAAGAGTGAGCAACTAGCAAGCAAAGATAGAAGTGATTTCGAGGGTATGGTCATCTTGCCTGAAATCTCGCAAGGAAGAAGAACGAGTCCATGAAGAAGACAAACGGACGTAGTCGAACGGTTCCTCATAAACGCAACGTTATGGGAACCAACCCGAAGAAGCCACACCAGAAAGAAGCAAACAATCATGGTAAACAACCACGACATGAACATGGCACGATGCGCAAACAAGTATGATGCATGTCCGGTTTAATGAAGCATGGCATGGCAAAGTGCACAAACAACACTACAAGTTAAGTGGGGCTCAATATGCAACTCCGTTGCATATTGACGAAACACCACATGACTTATTTAATTCTCTCTCGTTTATGTATCCAACAATATTAAATGTTGTTAAACATGGCAAGCGGGTGAAGCAAAGTAAAACTACCTATCTAGTCAAATTTAAATGAGGCCGGAAGCAACGAACAACATTTCCGGTAAATCCCCATATGCATATTTTAGGTTTGGTACTGTTCTGCCCTAAACATAATTTTAGAGTTATTAAACATGAAAAACAAGTGCACCATGTTAAACTAGGCATTTTTCTACCCCAAATGCATATAAAGTTTATTAAATTCCGAGTTACGGTTAGTTAGATATAAATTAAACCATTTTAGCATGGCATAGAGAAAAAAATTAATCAAACAACATTTTAAACATGGATGGAAATGACATATTATGAAACTAGATGCAATTCTTAGCATATTTCATATATAAAGTTTTTCATATGATGCACAATTGAGAAGTTATTAAATGCATGAAGCACAAGGGGTTTTCTATAAAACAGGCAGACTCTGGATAATTAGACAAATCGCAGAACAGAAAAAAAATGTGACATGGGCTGAATCTGGCTGGCCCAACCGCATAGAGGGGCTGGAGGAGCTGCTCACTCATGGGCTAAGGCCCGGTTCGGTGGTGAGGCGGGCAGGCTTGGAGCTGGGCCAAGCAAGAGGCCGCGGCTGGGCTGGATCGGGCGAAGGGGAGGCGGCCCGCGCGAGGGGGATCTCGTCCCCGACCTCCCGCCAAGGCCGAGGCGAGCCATGGTGGCGGCGGCAGGGACCGGTGGTGGCCTGAGGCGGCGGGGCGAGGCGGTACCGGCAGGAATGGACATATCCGGGACTGGGGAAGCCGGATCCGGTGTCGGGGGTGGCCGGCGGCGCTCGGGGAGGCTCCAGATGTGACGAACGACGCCCTGGAGAGAGAGAGAGAGAGTCTGGGTGAGGACAAGTGGGAGACGCAGGGAAGGAATAGGGAGGCACGGGCAGTGGCGCTCATCTGCGGGGCGGTGGCGGCCTGAACGAGGTCCGGCGACGAGCGACGAAGTCCGGCGAGGAGGCAAAGTGCGGGATGAGGCGACGAACTCCAGGTGGCGGGGACGGGCGGGAAGGAGCTCGGGGCAGGGGCGCCTGCGGAGCTGTGTGCGCACGGCGGCGGCTCGGGCCCGGTGCGGTGCGAGGCGGGCTGTGGATGGGCCTCGCGGGCCTGGCGCGGTGGATCAGAGGCAGGGAGGCGATGTGGCAGCGTAGGAGTGGTGGAGGCCGGTGGCTTCGGTGCTGCTAGCCAGTGGAGATGCGCCATGTGGCGGAGGGGGCTTCGGCCGACACGGAAATGGAGGTGGTCGGCGGCGCTGATGATTAGGGGCGCGGAATTGGAGGTGGAGGGGAAGGAATGACCAGATTTGGAAGGAGGGGTTTCCTTATATAGGCAGGGTTAGGGTTTGAGGGGTTAGGAGAGATTTTCGGAGCCTCCGATCGCGATCCGACGGCTCCGGACACGAGGAGGGGTAGGTTGGAGCTTGTGGGCTGTGCAGAAGGTCTCGGACTGAGACAAGAGAAGAGAGACACCCGGCGACTGTTTCCGGAGACCGAAAACGTCCGACGATAGACTGGCTATACTGACGCTATAATTATCTGTTGGGGCATCAAACGAACTCCGATTGCGATGAAACTTGATAGGCGGTCTATCTACACTCTAATAAGACCACACGCCAACTTTCATCCAATTCCGAGAACATATTCCGGCCACTTATACAATACTATTTCGGACATGCCGCGAGCGCGTGCAAGTGTGTCTGGGCTCAGAACGGACAACGGAAAGAACTCGGAGAACCCAGACGAATGCAAGTTTTGAAAACACGATGATGCTATGCAAATGATGACATGAAGAAATGCAACACGCAAACAAATGACAAGGCAACAACAGGGAATAACTGGACGACACCTGGCGCAACGGTCACGGGGCGTTACACCTTTGTCCCGATTAACCCCTTTAAGCTTCCTAGTTGCGATGGCCCTATGGCTAAGTCCTTCCACTAGGACATCTGCCGTGACAATTCCACGACAATTTCGACAATGGTAAAACAAGACCAGCAAAGCCGCCCGAATGTGCCGACAAATCCCGATAGGAGCTGCACATATTTCATTTTCAGGGCACATCAGATGAGCCAGATGTCGGGTTGGCATAGAACCTGGTTGCCCAGGGGGCGCCGGACATCGCTCAGGTTGGACCAACATTTAGAGAAGCACTGGCCCGGGGGGGTTAAAATAAAGATTCCCTTGAGTCCGCGAAACCCAAGGGAAAAAGGCTTAGGTGGCAAATGGTAAAACCAAGGTTGGGCCTTGCTGGAGGAGTTTTATTCAAGGCGAACTGTCAACGGGTTCCCATTATAACCCAACCGCGTAAGGAACGCAAAATCAAGGAACATAACACAGGTATGACGGAAACTAGGGCGACAAGAGTGGAACAAAACACCAGGCATAAGGCCAAGCCTTCCACCCTTTACCAAGTATATAGATGCATTAAAGTAAACAAGATATAATAATGGTATCCTAACAATAAACATGTTCCAACAAGGAACAAACTCCAATCTTCACCTGCAACTAGCAACGCTATAAGAGGGGCTGAGCAAAGTGGTAACATAGCCAAACAATGGTTTGCTAGGACAAGGTGGGTTAGAGGCTTGACATGGCAATATGGGAGGCATGATATAGCAAGTGGTAGGTATCGTGGCATAGCAAAAGAGCGAGCAACTAGCAAGCAAAGATAGAAGTGATTTCGAGGGTATGGTCATCTTGCCTGCAAAGTTCTCCGAGTTGACGTAAGCTTGATCCATGTAAGCATACTCAACGGGTTCCTCGATCACGAACTCATCTCCTAGCTCTACCCAAGGCAAGAACACAAACAAATGAAACCACAATCAACCATGGTGCAATGCGCAAGCAACATGATGCAAAACATGGCATGATATGCGGGATGTGATATGCAATGCGTATGCGTGCTCCAGAAGGAAAAGATTGAACCAGGCCTCAACTTGGCAAACCAAGCGTGCCGCTGGAAATATGAGTTGATTTCGGTCGAAATCGATATAAAGATCACCGGAATCGGATGCACGGTTTGCAAATGGCAAGCAAAACAATAATGGCACAATTCTGCGATTAACAACCCGATGCCATCTAGAATGCAACAAGAAGCTAAGCTACTGCACTCTAACATAGCAACAAAGCACATGGAAGTGATCTACTCAAGATGCTTGACAAAAGATGAACATTGAGCTACAGCTAAATCACACAATAGCAGGTTCAAACAAGCATGGCAAAAGTGCAAAAAATATCAGCTTCACAGACTTAGTGAAAATAACAACATGCCAGGAATTAACATCAGGAGGCAATGTTTAGAGCAAGATAACAACATGCTACAGGAACATATCATGGCAAACCAAGGCATGGAATGAATCTAATCAAAGCATGTAACAATAGTCCCTTACTGACTATGAGCCAAAAAGGATATAAGATATGATGGCACCCATGTAAACATATCAAGTTTCGTTAACAAATTCAAACTTAGCAGAAAACTGGACATGGCAAAGACAGAATTATGAAGGCATGTTTGTGAGCTCGATGCACTCAACACGAGGCCTTGCATGACAAACTAAGCATACTCCCAGCAAGAAGACATGATCAAGAAGCTAACCATCGCAAGAACAATCTCATAGCATGCACGGATCAAATACAACAACCTTGGCAAAATTGATCAACACGTAAACAATGTGCCAGGAACATTTTATAGCAAAAGTAGAGCAAGATTGACACATGCTAGGGTACTCCATAAATGCAAACAAGGACATGGATGGATACATCATAACCATATGTTCAAATCATCCTTACTGAACATGCTCAAAAGAAGCATGGATCACTCTCTAGCAACATGAATACATGGCATAAAAATAACAGCAGGGAATAAGTCCCTGAAATCAGCAACATTACGAGAGCTACTTTGCATGCTTGTTCTAGTCGCCACATTGATCACAAAAATACATGGTATACACCCCTGTAAATATGGCATGGCATAGCCCAAAACACATGTAGAACTCATGACCATATGCAGCACACTAAAATCATGGCAAAAATGACAAATGCTGAAGATCTGCTAAGTAACAGGAACTAACATTTTATAGCACTTTTGCATCAACAATTTGGGCATCTAGATGGACTCAAACAAGAATAGTGCAATGGAACAAAATGAAGAGGGCATCCAGATGAACAATTTGATATCTCATATGCACAAAACGGACAACCGAGCACAAAGTTATGGCATGATGAAGGGAGCATCAAAATATTGCAGACTTAGTACAAATACGAGGTCAACCTAGGGTATTCTCAGATCCAGATCCCGGGTGGCGCGGAAGTCGAGGCTCGTCGGAGAGGAAGAGGATGGCGGCCGGCGGGGCTCGGGACGGCGCCGATCGGGGCGATGCGGCGGCGGAGGGGGCGAGGCCGGGCGGCGCGTCGCCGGGGCGGTGCGGCACTGTGGGGGCGCGGCGCGGCCGGGGTTGCTGCGCGGCGGCGGGCGGTCGCCGGGCGGCGGCAAGGTGGGCGGCCGCGGAGGCGCGGCGCCGATGGGAGTGGAGGAGGCGGCGCGGGGCGCGGGCCCGGCGTGGCCCGGTTCGGCCCGGGGCGGGGCGGATCTGGGCTCCAGGCGGCGGTGGCGATGTGGGCGCGGGGAGGGTAACCTAGCACGATCTGATAGGCTGCGGGCGGCGGAGCGGTTACGTCCGGTCCGGGACGGATATGTCCGGCGGGCGAGAGGGGAAAGATCTAGGGTTTCATCCGGGATTTCGGAGGGGAAAATGTTTTTATAGGTAGAGGGAGCTAGGAGAGTCCAAAGGAGGTGCAGTTTTCGGCCACGCGATCGTGATCGAACAACCGAGAGGATGGAGGGGGTTTGGATGGGTTTTGGGCCACTTTGGAGGGGTGTTGGGCTGCAACACACATGAGACCTTTACGGTTCCCCGGTTAACCGTTGGAGTATCAAACAAACTCCAAATGGCACGAAACTTGAAAGGCGGTCTACCGGTGGTGTACCAAGGCCGCTTGGCAAGTATCGGTCCATTCCAAGAATGTTTAACACCCGCACACGAAAAGAGGCAAAAGGGGATGCCGGAGGACATAGGAGTGTCGGATCGCAAAACGGACAACGGAGAAAATGCTCGGATGCATGAGACAAACACGTATGCAAATGAGATGCACATGATGACATGATATGAAATGCATGACATGGACAAAAAGCAAAACGAAGACAAAACCCAACCACGAGGGAATATCATAACTTAGAGCCGAAAATGGCAAGAGTTGGAGTACAAATATGGTAAATTACATCCGGGGTGTTACAATTAAGGACTTACAAATAGCGGCTTTGACTGGTGTAGTCATGCCCTTCGTCTTGCTGGTGTGACAGTCCATGAAGATTTCCACATCATTTGGTTCGGGTACTTTTTGGTCCTTGCGGGCTTTCCTCTTCATTTGGAACAAGTCAATACAGATCTAATAATATGGCACAACGAAAAGAGTGAAACAACAACTAATTACAAGAGCCTCGCAGTGTGCAATATAGCTACGAGATCCTGTCGTCTGTTGGAATTTCACTTTCATATGGTTGCCTTGTTCTTTGAACAGTTCACCTACAAGAAGATATATTTGTGAGGCACATACGTAAATAGGAGTTCAACATGTGACCTGATCACATACATATAACATACCTGATACTTTGGATTAGACCAGTGTTTAACGAGGCCTCTCCAGTCTTCATCCGATATATTTTCCACTGGAGATGTTTGGGCAAGTTCACTGTTTGCCTTGCCTTTAAAGTGAGTTTTCCTCAAGTTGTACCGATACTATCGCAGAGCAGACTAGAAAACATGGGTGCAAGCTTGTTTGGTTGCATCATCTTGGCTATCCAACTTGAACCTCATCTGTTGAAAATTATGGAAGTCTCATTATCAGCAACCTAGAAAGTATGGGACAGAGCAAGATGATATTACTAGTTCCCATTGATAACCATACTTACAGATAAATGGTCGAGGAAGGTGTTGAACTGGGTTTCGTCTTTGTCATTCCTGTACTGAATCCATGTTGAGAGGATACATGCATGACACCTAACGGCAACCGCTGCCTCTAATACTAACTTGGCTGACTCTATAGCATGACGTGGCCTTTTTAAACCTGCCTCAAAATAGATCTCCATTCTTCCTCCTCTAGATTTAGTTAACCTATCGAGCATTATCCCTGATGTTTGTTTCCTCTTGCGCCTAGGTGCTAGTCCAACAATGAACATAGGAAGTGTTAGTGTACATCAAACTGTGAGACTACATATAAAGAAGCATGCAACTGTAACTTGACTCCAGCAACTACCTTCTTGCTGTTGAAGCTCACAAGGTTCATCTAATCTTGCCAATTCGTCTTGTGTCAAGAGTGCTTCGGAAGTAGTGTCGGGTGGCAAGGGAGCTTGGGAACGTGCTGCTAGCTGAGTTGACAAATGAGTATCTCGTGCAGCTGGTGGTACTGTGGAAGGTGTTGCAACAACTAGGGTTGTCTCTGCTTGTTTGGTGGCAGCTATTGGTTCCTGTTTGGCTTGCTTTGCAGCTCGTGTAGCACGGGATACCCCGTTTGTACAATTTTCTGCTGGACTTTGACCTTCTATTGCACCATGAGTACCAGCAGAATCTGGATAATTGTTCCGCTTCCGTTTCTGTTTGTCCTTAGTACTAACACCATCCCCTATCATTCTGTGTTCCTTCCTCTTTCTCTGTGCCATGTTAAGTCAAGCCGACAAGAAAAAGGAATACAAATTTAGTTCTTCAGAACAAATTGATGCGTGATACAAACGAACTGAACTTTGATGTTAGACAACCACATGATAGGAGGATGTAATATGTACGAAAAACAGGACGACATGAGATAATCAGAACTATGATGGTACACTAAGCAGAAGGCATTTCACTAAATTAGAAGCAATGCAATGGAAGGTAGACACCATATGAAAGATGCTACAAATATCGCTCTGCCAAGTTAACAGTGTCTCATCATAACTGGCATTTAAACAAATGTGAAGTAGTACAAGAAATAAATCATATGCAAGATGCAAACAACATCACACTACCAAGTTAAAGGTCTCTCATCATTAGTGCCACTGCATATTCACAGCATTGCATATTCACAACTTATGATGTGTAAACTAAGTAGAACACATTTCAACAAATTAGAAGCAATGAAAGCTAGACACCATATGTAAGACGCAACGAATATCACTCTACCAAGTTAAAAATATCTCGTCATTAGTGCCATTTCAACAAATTAGTAGTACAAGCTAGAAAATAATGCGAGATGTAAACTATACCAGGATGGAATATGTACGAAAAACAAGACAACATGGCATATTCACAACTATTTGTGTAAACTAAGTGTCGGGGGGATGGACCCCAGGCAGGCAACAGAACCCGGATCCTCTTAAAAAACAACGGGGTTGGCATGCCCCTCAATACTGACACGCGCTTGGCCGGGTTGCTCGACCCGGCCAAGCCTCGCAAGCCGGCCAGACAAGCCGACCCGGCAAGACACATCGACTCGGCCCCAACAATTAGCGCAAGACAGCCGAACCCGGCACGGCCAAAGCCTCCTCAACAAGCCAGCGCCACCCGTGGCATGCTACGCAATCCAGCCACGGGCCAGCTCCCGTCCCATCCAGGCCGTATGATGGGGACAAGACTTCAATCAATGATGACCGAGGCAACAGTACCCCGCCCATACCTCTGGTCAGTAGGTACGTAACAACAGTGCCCCTCACCTACCCGCTGACCAGGGACGGCGTGGCTATAGTGCCCCCACCTTCACCGCTGACAACAGCAAGTGGCGACTTGACGGAGAGCACTGTACGCAACTCGACTCGGCCACGCTCTGATGATTGACAAGACGATGCACAGTCCCCTAGGAATGCAGGGCCCACACCCAGGGGAACCCCGCGAACCACAAGCCCTCAGCGGGACCCAGCCCGGGACCCCGGACACCGACAATATGGACCCACCGACTTGTAACATTACCATTGTACCCCTGGGGGGTTGGCCTATAAAACCCCCAGGAGCCCTCATGCACGAGAGGGAGAGACAGACATGCATACACTCCTTGTTAGCAACACCCAAGGAGAGGGAACTGCCTAAGCCCTAGTCAGCTTCCCTCCTCCTCCATACAGCTCCAGGAGCAGCATTGTACTAGCAATCATACAACAACACTCGGCAGGACTAGGGATATTATCTCTCCGGAGAGCCCCGAACCTGGGTATGTCCGGCGTCCCGCGCCTGCTCATGCCAACCTCGCCTATGGAGTCCACCAGCGCCCTCGAGCCTCCTCCTCTCTTTAGCCATCCCTCGGCATCTACCGTGCGCCCACCACGACAGTTGGCTCCCACCGTGGGGTGGCTCGAGGAGCTGTCCGGGAGCATGCTTTAGACGGGGACCTTCTCCTACACCGGCGAGTCCGCCGCGCTGGCGGACGACGTCATTGGCGCGCTCGCCGCCTCCTTCACCGTGTTGCGCATCTCCAATGCATTCGCAACCGACAAGTACCCCAACGAGGTGCTGAGCTACTCCAATTCTCCCCTCTCCCTCGGCGGCGGCGTTTCCGTCGGGGCAGCGGACATTCATGTGGAGGTCTTCATCACCGGCGACTCCTCCTCATCGAGCAAGACGAGGAGGGCTGCCGAAGCCAGGGCCGTAGCGGATCGGATCGAGCAGTCTGATCCGTTGCGCGCAGCGATGCAGAGCCTCCGCATCCCCATCGGCACCGACGTCGACGCCATGAACGTCGCTGAGGCCCGAACCCAGCTTGAGGAAAGGCACCAGCAGATGCTGGACCTGGCAGAGACGCTCGCCGCCACTCAACGTCGCCTGGACGCCGCTCAGCTGGAGCGCGATGCCGCCTACGGATTCACGCCCGCTGCGGCCGGCCCAAGTCGGGCCGCCGATGTGCGTACCTGGGTTGGAGCGATCGGCTGGGCCCTCGGCGCTGTTCCGATCGTCTACGAGACCCCAGTGAAGAACATGTGCGCTGCCCAGGCAGCCACAGCCGGCCTGGACCAGCTCGCGGGTGAGGAGCTGAAAGAGCGCATCGAGCGGATGCGCGAACTCCTCCACGCCACCAACGCCCAACAGGACCGCCTCAACCAGCTTGCCAAGCCGATGGGATCCAGCTCTGCTTGCCTTGGCGGGTCCGGCGAACTTCTGCACACCACTTCCTCGCCACCCGGAGAGGCGCACTCCGGCCGAACCCGGACTCGGCACGACCCAGCCACTACAGCCGCCGACGAATTGGATGACGAGCCCGTCCTAGAGATCCAGCGCAGACCCGGCCAGCATGGCCGGCGTCCGGCTCCAACTGACCCGGCCCCTCGTGGCCTGGCCGCGAGTCGACTCGGCCCGCGCGCCATCGACGACGCCGACGCTCGCCACCGCCTCGATCGGCTCGCTCGCTCCCTGGAGATGGAGGAAAGCGGCGCTATCGGGCCGTCGTGCTTCGGCCCCCGCATTCGGGAGGAGCCTTTCCCCAAAGGATTCATGCTCCCCCGCGACACCCCCAAGTACAACGGGACGGTGAAGCCAGAAGACTGGCTCACCGACTACACCACGACCATTGGCATCACCGGTGCCAATCGTCGTCTCGCCGTGCGCTACACACCACTCATGCTCCAAGGGTCGGCCCACACATGGTTGAACAGCCTGCCGATGGGCAGCATCAACACGTGGGTGGACTTCGAGGAAGCCATCATCCGCAACTTCACAGGGACCTACAAGTGACCCGGCCGCCCTAGCCAGCTCGCCATGTGCATGCAGGGGCCTACGGAGACCGGTCACGAGTACCTCGCACGCTGGACCGAGCTCCGGAACAGCTGCGAGGGCGTCCATGAAGTCCAGGCGATCCAGTACTTCGTCAACGGGTGCCGAGATGGCACCCTCCTCAAGCACAAGCTTTTACGCTCCGAGCCGACCACCATGGCCGCGCTCATGGTGACGGCGGACAAGTATGCCAACACCGACTCCGCCATGAAGATCCAGGTGGCGCTGAACGAAGCCGGCAAGGAAAAGCCGATTCCCTCTCCAAAGCTGGCCGGAGAAAGCAGCCGACAGTAGCATCACCAGAATAACAAGCGCAAGGCCGACCAGCCGGCGCCGCGTCGCGACAACCGGCTCGTCGCGGACGCCGAGCCCGCGGCGGACCCGGCGGCGAAGCACCGGCAAACTAGCAAGATGGCATGGCAACCTACCATGAGCTTCGAGGAGATGATCGACACCCCCCGCAAGCACCACAGCGGCGCGAAACCCTCCACGCACACGCTTCGGCAGTGCGCCATCACCAAGCACATCATGAGGGGCGACGTGCCGCGCCCTCTGGCTCCGGCCCCACACGTGGGACAGCCGCCTCCGCCTCCACCGCCACCTCCAGCTAGCGGCGCGATGCGCGACGACGCCTACCCGGACCAGAACACGGCCTACGTCGTCTTCACCAGCCTTGGCGATGACAAGTGCAGCGAGCGCCTCCTCCGGCAGGAGGTGAACACCATCGCCCGGCCAAGCCGGAGTTCATGCATTGGTCGGATCGCCCGATCACCTGGACCCGGGAGGAGCACCCGGCAGTCATGCCGAGTCCGGGTGGTTACGCCCTCGTCCTCAACCCCACCATCATCGCGCGACGCACATGCAAGTTCTCCCGAGTCCTCATCGACGACAACAGCAACATCAACATCCGCTACCGCGACACGATGACCAAGCTCGGCCTCAAGGCCGAGGACCTGGAGGCAACCCGAACGATCTTCCACGGCATCGTGCCAGGCCTCTCCTGCTCCCCCATTGGCCGGGTCTGGCTAGATGTCCTATTCGGTGACAGTAGCCATTTCTGGCGCGAACAGATCGGGTTCGAGGTGGTGGACCTGTCCAGCGCGTATCACGCATTGCTGGGATGGCCCGCGGTCGCCAAGTTCATCGCAGTTCCCCACTATGCGTACCTGAATATGAAGATGCCGGGTCCCAAGGGCCTCATCACCATCGCCGGCGATTACCGCAAGTCCCTGGAGTGCGCCCGAGACGGCGCCAAGTTGGCCGAGTCACTGGTCATTGCCGAGGAGCTGCGCCAGCTCGACCGGATCGTCGCCCTGGCAGGCGAGGCCTCCGCCGCGTCGATCCCGACCTCGGACCCGGCCGACGAGGCCGCCTTCAAGCCCTCCAAGGAGATCAAGAAAGAGAAGCTCAACCCAGAAGACCCCAGCTGCAGCAAGTACGTTGTCGTAGGCGCCCGCCTCGACAGCAAATAGGAAGGCGAGCTCATCGACTTCCTCCATGAGAATCAGGATATCTTCGCATGGACCCCCAAGGACATGCCGGGTATCCCGAGGAAGTACGCCGAGCACAAACTTCACGTTCGCAAGGACGCAAAGCCTGTCCGTCAACCCCTACGACGATTTTTCAAAGAAAAGAGGAGAACCATTGGTGAAGAGGTCGCCAAGCTTTTCGCGGCCGGCTTCATAATGGAAGTGTTTCACCCCGAGTGGCTAGCCAATCCATTCCTCGTCCTAAAGAAGAACAAGACTTGGCGCATGCGTATCGACTACACTAGCCTCAACAAGGCATGTCCCAAGGATCCGTTCGCCCTCCCACAGATCGACCAAGTCATCGACTCGACCGCCGGGTGTGGGCTCCTGTCCTTCTTGGACGCTTACTCCAGCTACCACCAGATCAAGCTGGACCCGGCTGACACCCTGAAGACGTCCTTCATCATGCCCTTTGGGCCGTATTGCTACATCACCATGTCGTTCGGCTTGAAGAACACCGGCGCCAACTTCCAGCGCTGCATGCAGAAATGCCTGCCGCCGCAGCTCGGCCGCAATATCCACGTGTACGTGGACGACATTGTGGTGAAGACCAAGCAGCACCTCATGCTCCTTGACGATTTGAAGGAAACATTCGCCAACCTCTGCAAATACAAGGTCAAGCTTAACCCAGAAAAATGCGTCTTCGGCGTTCCGGCCAGGAAGCTACTCGGCTTCCTCGTCTCGGAACGCGGCATTGAGGCGAACCCGGAGAACATTAAGGCCATCAAGCGCATGCGCAAGCCGGCTCGGCTGCATGACGTCCAGAAGTTCACCGGATGCTTGGCCTCGGTCAGTCGGTTTCTAAGCCGGCTAGGCGAGAGGGCGCTGCCCCTGTACCAGCTAATGAAGAAGATGAGCCCGTTCGAATGGAACGACAAGGCAGACGAGGCCTTCCAAGACCTCAAGCGCATGCTCTCCACCGCACCGGTCCTGGCAGCGCCGACCGACAAGGAGCCACTGTTGCTGTACATAGCCGCGACCTCGCGGGCGGTCAGCACAGTGCTGGTGGTCAAGCGACCAGGGAAGGGCAAGATCCAAGCCGTCCAGCGCCCAGTCTACTACCTAAGCGAGGTGCTCTCCAACTCCAAGCAGAACTACCCGCACTACCAGAAAATGTGTTACGGCGTGTACCTCACCGCCAAGAAGGTGAAGTAGTATTTCCAAGAGCACGTTCTCACCGTGGTCAGCACGACGCCTATCAGAAAAATCATCGGGTGTCGGGACACCTCTGGCCGGGTTGCCAAGTGGGCGATCCAGCTAGCCGGCCACACCATTCTCTACGAGCCCCGCACCACGATCAAGTCTCAAGCCCTGGCCGACTTCCTTGTCGACTAGACTGAGACCCAGTACTTGTCGCCGCCTCCCGACTCGACGCATTGGCGCATGCACTTCAGCGGGTCCAAGATGTGACTCGGCTTAGGGGTTGGCACTGTACTATCATCCCCGAAGGGCGACCGACTCCGCTACGAGCTCCAGATCCACTTCGCCGCCTCCAACAACGTCGTCGAGTATGAAGCCCTTGTGCACGGCCTCCGGCTTGCCAAGGAACTCGGCATCCGGTGCATCCTGTGCTACGGCGACTCGGACCTAGTGGTGCAGCAGTGCTCCGGTGAATGAGACGCCCGCGACCCCAACATGGCAAGCTATCGCTTCCTTGTCTAGAAGCTATCCGGATCCTTCGAGGGATGCGAGTTCCTCCACGTCCTGCGTGCGGAGAACAAAGCAGCCGACACGCTCGCCAAGATCGCCCCATCACGACAAGCCATCCCGTCCGGCGTTTCCCTCGAGCACCTGCACAAGCCGTCCGTCAAGCCATCACCGGAATTTGAGTCCATCCATGTTCCAGACGACCCGGCCGCACCTCAACCCGGCCCGGGGGCTGCTCAGCTCAACCCGGCCACCCTCGTCCCAGACCCGGCCGTCGCCATACCCGACCCGGGGACTGCCCAACCCGGCTCGGGGGCTGCCGACTCGGAATCCACCCCGGTGGCCGTCTTCTCCGTGGTTACGGCTCCATCTTTGGCCCTTCCAATATCAAATTTTTTGGAGAACGAGGTTATCCCCATGGACGAGACCGAAGGTCGACAAGTGCAGCTTCGGGCATCCGCCTACAGCATCATCAATAACGAGCTTGTCAAGCGCAGCTCCACTGGCGTGTTCCAGCGCTGCGTCGAGCAGGAACGGGGCATCGACATCCTCCGCGACATACATCAGGGCGAGTGCGGCCACCACGCCGCATCACGATCCCTGGTGGCCAAAGCGTTCCACCACGGTTTCTACTGGCCCATGACCCTCGAAGATGCCGAGTTGCTCGTCCTCAAGTGCGAGGGATGCCAGCGCTTCAGCAAACACAGCCACCAGCCACCAGCCGGCGTCGGCACTCCGCACCATACCGATCGCTTGGCCCTTCGCGGTCTGGGGACTCGACATGGTGGGACCCTTTAAAACCGCTCGAGGCGGCATGATGCACTTGCTGGTGGCAGTGGACAAATTTACCAGGTGGATCGAGGCAAGACCAATCAAGAAACTGGATGGGCCAACAGCCGTCCGGTTCATCAAGAACATAGCAGTGCGCTACGGCATGCCAAACAGCATCATCACCGACAACGGCACCAACTTTGCCAAGGGCGCGCTCGAACAATACTGCTCCGTCTCCGGCATTCGCCTCAACCTAGCCTCCATTGCGCATCCGCAGTCCAACGGGCAGGTCGAGCGGGCCAATGGACTCATCCTGTCCGGTGTCAAGCCGCGACTCGTCGAGCCGCTCATCCGCTCACCCGGCAGATGGGTTGACGAGTTGCCAGCCGTTCTCTGGAGTCTATGCACCACGCCGAATCAGTCGACCGGGTTCACCCCGTTCTTCCTTGTCTACGGAGCCAAAGCCGTAATCCCGACCGACGTCCAGTTCGACTCGCCGCGCGTCGCGACGTACACCGAAGCCGAAGCCAGAGAAGCCCGCGAGGATGGCGGCGACCTGCTCGAACAAGCACGCCTCCTAGCGCTCAGTCACTCCGCCATCTACCAGCAAGGCCTGAGGCACTACCACAGCAAGAAAATCAAGCCCCTCGACTTCATCCTCCGACTCATCCAAGAGCAGGCAGGCCAGCACAAGTTGTCCCCTCCATGGGAGGGTCCATTCATCACGAGCAAGGCCTTGCGCGACCGCAACGCCTACTACCTCATCGACACACGCAAGTCAAGGAAGCGCAAGAGGGACACCGCCGATGAAGAAATGACCCGGCCATGGAACGCGGAACTCCTCCGTCCGTTTTACAGTTAGCCGCACGAGCGTATGTATCGACACCTTTTGTAAACGCATGAAACTATGGGGTCCCCGAAGAGACTCGGGGGCTGCCTTTTGTCGACCAATTTATTGTGTCCCTATTTTTCTTGCATCACTATACCACTGAACCCGACCACCGGTCCGACTCGCTTGACCTGGGGGCTCAGGGGCTGGCCGGCTCGGTCGCCACTGATGACCCACAAGTATGGGGGATCTATCGTAGTCCTTTCGATAAGTAAGAGTGTCGAACCCAACGAGGAGCAGAAGGAAATTATAAGCGGTTTTCAGCAAGGTATTCTCTGCAAGTACTGAAATAAGTGGTAACAGATAGTTTTGTGATAGGATAAATTGTAACGAGCAACGAGTAACAAAAGTAAATAAAGTGCAGCAAGGTGGCCCAATCCTTTTTGTAGCAAAGGACAAGCCGGAATAAACTCTTATAATAGGAAAGGCGCTCCCGAGGACACATGGGAATATCGTCAAGCTAGTTTTCATCACGTTCATATGATTCGCGTTCGATACTTTGATAATTTGATATGTGGGTGGACCGGTGCTTGGGTGCTGTTCTTAGTTGAACAAGCATCCCACTTATGATTAACTTCTATTGCAAGCATCCACAACTACAACAAAAGTATTAAGGTAAACCTAACCATAGCATGAAACATGTGGATTCAAATCAGCCCCTTACGAAGCAACGCATAAACTAGGGTTTAAGCTTCTGTCACTCTAGCAACCCATCATCTACTTATTACTTTCCAATGCCTTCCTCTAGGCCCAAATAATGGTGAAATGTTATGTAATCGACGTTCACATAACACCACTAGAGGCTAGACAACATACATCTTATCAAAATATCAAACGAATACCAAATTCACATGACTACTAATAGCAAGACTTCTCCCTTGTCCTCAGGAGCAAACGTAATTACTCACAAAGCATATTCATGTTCATAATCAGAGGGGTAATAATATGCATATAGGATCTGAACATATGATCTTCCACCAAATAAACCAACTAGCATCAACTACAAGGAGTAATCAACACTACTAGCAACCTACTAGCACCAATCCCGGACTTTGAGACAAGAATTGGATACAAGAGATGAACTAGGGTTTGGAGATGAGATGGTGCTGGTGAAGATGTTGATGGAGATTGCCCTCTCCCGATGAGAGAAGCGTTGGTGATGACGATGGTGATGATTTCCCCCTCCCGGAGGGAAGTATCCCCGGCAGAACAGCTCTGCCGGAGCTCTAGATTGGATCCTCCAAGGTTCCGCCTCGTGGCGGCGGAGTCTCGTCCCGAAAAGTTCCTTCCTATTTTTTTTCTCATCAAAAGACTTCATATAGGAGAAGATGGACGTCGGAGAGCCACCAGGGGGCCCACGAGGTAGGGGAGCGCGCCCTAGGGGGGCGCCCCCCACCCTCGTGAGCAGGGTGTGGGCCCCCTGGCCTTCATCTTTGGCGAGGATTTTTCTTTATTTATTTTAAGATGTTCCGTGGAGTTTCAGGACTTTTGGAGTTGCGCAGAATAGGTCTCTAATATTTGCTCCTTTTCCAGCCCAGAATTCCAGCTGCCGGCATTCTCCCTCTTTATGTAAACCTTGTAAAATAAGGGAGAATAGCCATAAGTATTGTGACATAAAGTGAAATAACAGTCCATAATGCAATAAATATCGATATAAAAGCATGATGCAAAATGGACGTATCAACTCCCCTAAGCTTAGACCTCTCTTGTCCTCAAGCGAAAAGCCGATAACAATAAATTTGTCCTCATGTTTAGAGGTAGAGGCGTCGATAAAAATAAAATACGGACATGAAGGCATCATTATTATTCTCATAACAGCAACATATATAGATTTTGTCATATGATTACTTATGTTCAAGTGATGATCTATTCACAATGCAAAAGTATAAATCATAAACCTTATTGGGCGCCAACAAACTATAATCTCAGTCATTGAAGCAATTGCAATTTATCATAACATCGGAAAGTTTCTATGTCAGAGCTTAAAAGCAAGTCCACATACTCAACTATCATTTAGTCCTTCATAATTTCTAACACTCACGCAATACTTGTGATTACGGAGTTTTAATCGGACACAGAGAAAGATAGGGGCTTATAGTTTTGCCCCACAACCTTTTACCTCAAGGGTAATGTCAACAATAATGGTTCATGCTCCCCTACATCCAGTTAGATATACATATCATGTTCTTTCCAACATGCTGAGCTTGCCAAAGGATAAAATGAAAAAGAAAAGGTGAAGATCACCATGACTCTTGCATAAGGTAGAAGATAATAATAAAGGATAGGCCCTTCGCAGAGGGAAGCAGAGGTTGCCATGCGCTTTTATGGTTTGATGTATAAAATCTCAATGCGAAAGAACGTCACTTTATATTACCCCTTGTGATATGAACCTTTATTATGCAGTCCGTCACTTTTATTACTTCCACATCACAAGATCGTATAAATCTTATTTGTCCCACACCAATCAATCATACATATTTAGAGCAATTTTTATTGCTTTGCACCGATGACAACTTACTTGAAGGATCTTACTCAATCCATAGGTAGATTTGGTGGACTCTCATGGCAAAACTGGTTTAAGGGTATTTGGAAGCACAAGTAGTATTTCTACTTGGTGCTGAGAATTTGGCTAGCATGAGGGGGAAAGGCAAGCTCAACAAGTTAGAGGATCCATGACAACATACTTTATTTCAAATATAAGAAAGACATAACTCATTACGTTGTCTTCCTTGTCCAACATCAACTCTTTAGCATGTCATATTTTAATGAGTGCTCCCAATCATAAAAGATGTCAATGATAATATATCTATATGTGAAAACCTATGTTTCCTTATTACTTCCTATTAATTGCAACAATGACCAAAGCTATGTCTGCCAACTCCCATCAACTTTTAATCATCATTCTCTTTCTATGTGAAGTCATTACTCTCAATAAGATCAATATGAACTTTTTGTTTCTTTTTATTCTTTTTCTCTTTTCTTTTATTCATCCAAGATCATGGAAAAATAATCAATCCCTTGACTCAACACTAATCTTTATTATATATAGCTCACAGACTCGATTACATAGAGAGATCATAAAGCAAAACTCAAAACTAGATCATGCCATAAACTTTATTCTACTAGATCAAGATACTACTAATAGGATCGAACTAAGAAAATGGTAAAGATAGGAGTTGTGATTGTGATACGATACCGGGGCACCTCCCCCAAGCTTGGCAGTTGCCAAGGGGAGTGCCCATACCCATGTGATTATATCTCCTTTGTCGGTGAAGAAGGTGGAGGTGACGGATAATCGCACATCGAGCGTAAGAGGTCCTCCAGCTTGCGAATAATGCCCTTGAGTGCAATAATATGCTCCTTCAACAAAATATTTTCTTGTGTGAGATACTTGTTTTGTATACGAGCTAACTCAATCATCTTGAAAGCTTCGATCTCAGTTGGGGTAAGAAAGTTATGATCAAGTTGGAGGGTGTCTTTCGCTGCTGGAGCTTGATCCTCCGTGGCCTTCTTGATCCTTTCATCCTTGTTGACCTTCATGGGTTCTTCCCTCTTCAGATCTATCTTCATTAGCCAAGCATCGTTGTCACCACTGTTGGAGGAGGGAGATGACATGATGCCTAGCCTGGAAAACCCTGACAGAAAACAGCTCGAAACAAGAACAGAGGAGGTTTGCGTGATACGGGAGTCAAAACCTTCGGGAGAATATATAATGAATTTTTACCGACCAAAATATGTAACGTGCAAGAAACGGCGTCCGGAAGGCACACGAGGTGCTCACGAGGTAGGGGGGCGCGCCCAGGGGGTAGGGCGCGCCCACCACCCTCGTGGGGCCCTCGTGTCCTTCCCGGACTGCTACTTATTTTTCTATTTTTCTAAATATTCCAAAACAGAGAAATATTGCCTTAAAAATGTTTTGGAGTCGGTTTACTTACCGTACCACATACGTATTCCTTTTCGGATTCTGAAACGTTCTGGAAAGTGTCTCTTATGTATTCCTCCGGGGTTACGGTTTCAATAATGTTGGTTTCAACATTTATGGGATTACCTGAGATATAATGTTTGATTCTTTGGTCGTTTACCACTTTCGTATTTGTGCCCTCGAAGTTGTTGATCTTTATGGCACCGGAATGATAGACCTCTTCGATAGCATAGGGGCCTTCCCATTTAGAGAGAAGTTTTCCTGCAAAAAATCTTAAACGAGAGTTGTATAGCAATACATAATCACCTACATTAAACTCACGCTTTTGTATCCTTTTGTCATGCCATCTTTTAACTTTTTCTTTAAACAACTTGGCATTTTCATAAGCTTAGGTTCTCCATTCATCAAGTGAGCTAATATCAAATAACCTCTTTTCACCGGCAAGTTTAAAATCATAGTTGAGCTCTTTAATAGCCCAATATGCCTTATGTTCTAGTTCGAGAGGTAAGTGACATGCTTTTCCATAGACCATTTTATACGGAGACATACCCATAGGATTTTTGTATGCAGTTCTATAAGCCCACAATGCATCATCAAGTTTCTTAGACCAATTCTTTCTAGACCTATTAATAGTCCTTTGCAAAATTAATTTGAGCTCTCTATTGCTCAACTCTACTTGACCACTAGACTGCGGGTGATAAGGAGATACAATTCTATGATTAACATCATATTTAGCAAGCATTTTACGGAAAGCACCATGAATAAAGTGTGAACCACCATCAGTCATTAAGTATCTAGGGACTCCAAACCTCGGGAAAATAACTTCCTTAAGCATTTTAATAGAAGTGTTATGATCAGCAGTACTAGTTGGAATAGCTTCTACCCACTTAGTAACGTAATCAACAGCAACTAAAATATGTGTGTATCCATTCGAGGCAGGAAAAGGTCCCATATAATCAAAGCCCCAAACATCAAACGGTTCAATAACAAGAGAATAATTCATAGGCATTTCTTGACGTCTACTAATATTACCAATTCTTTGACATTCATCACAAGACAAGACAAACTTACGGGCATCCTTGAAGAGAGTAGGCCAATAAAAACCGGATTGCAATACCTTATGTGCAATTCTATCTCCAGCGTGGTGTCCTCCATAAGACTCGGAATGACACTTGCGTAGGATCTGTTCCTGTTCATGCTCAGGTACACAACGTCTAATAACACCATCTACTCCTTCCTTATAAAGATGTGGGTCATCCCAAAAGTAATGTCTTAAATCATAGAAAAACTTTTTCTTTTGCTGGTATGTGAAGCTAGGTGGTATAAACTTAGCAACAATATAATTAGCATAATCAGCATACCATGGAGTACTACGAGAAGTACTTATAACATTTAATTGTTCATCAGGAAAGCTATCATTAATAGGTAGTGGGTCATCAAGAATATTTTCTAACCTAGACAAGTTGTCTGCAATGGGGTTCCCTGTAACGCCCGGATAATTTGGCTACAGTAGAACTCTCCTAATGATGCCATGACATCTGCGATTACTGTTACTAATCTCGGGATAATTCGAAACCGTGTCAAATTCAAACTTAAATTTAAAGTCGACAACAAAAGTTTTCAAATATTAAAATAAAATGTTCGGGCTATGTCTAATATTGCATCGGTAATTATAGTAAAGAAAACACAAATTTATAAAATACTTAAATGCCCTAAGTTGAATTAAAATAGAAAAGGAAAATAAATAAAAGAAAAGAAATAAAACAGAAAAACAAAAGACAAAAAAATAAAAATAGAAGAGAACCCCCCGGGCTTTGGCCCAGCTGACCCCAGGCCCAACTGGGCCACCACCAGGCCCAGCCGGCCACTCCCCCACTCCCTCTTATCCACTTCCCCCTGGAAACCCTAGCCCACGCATCACACCCCCCACTCCCCACGCCTCTCCTCTCCCCTTCCCGATCCGATCTGGATCAGGGACGAGCCCGCTCCCCCCCCACCTCGCGACGCCACCGCCCCGGATCACCGTCGCCGTTGTCTTCTCGCCCCCCTCTCCTCGCGTGACCCCCCCACCTGAAGCCGGCGCCACCCGTCTCCGACCCCGTCACCCTCGCTCGCCGCGACGACCGCACGTGGGTGCCTCGGAGCTCGCCGACCCCGCCCCGCACCAAGACGCCACCTCGCCGGCCTACCTCCTCTACGTCGTCGTCGCCATCTTCCTCCTCAACCCCCGTTGCCTAGCCCCCACGAACTCCAGTGAGGACCCCCGCCGCTGCTCTCACTTGCCCTACCTACGCGGCGCCGACGCCGTCCCGTGCCTGTGGACGCACTCACGTGGCCGCGTGTGCGCCCGTGCGTCGCAGCCACCACGCCCCACCCGCGGTCACCGCGCCCTGAACCCCCCTCTCCTACGGCGTGTCCGGGCCGTGCCGCGCCGCTCCCTGGCCGCGCGCCGCTCCGCTTGGCCGCGCCCGTCGCCCCGCCCCGACGCGCCTCGCCTGCGCCGCACGCTCGCCGTGGCCGGCGTCCACGCCCGCACGCGCCCCCCTGGTCGCGCCCGCTCCCGTGAACCCCCTTGCTCCGGCTCCGCTCGCTATCGCCGGCCCCCTGTGTCCCGCCGTCGCCCGCACCGCCTCCCCCTGCCTCGCCGGCCCCAACTAGCCGCGCCGCCAGCGCTGCCCCTTGCCGCGGCACGCTGCTCCGGCCGGCCGGCCTTGCCCCCTCGTGCTGGGCGCTGGGTACGCCCCGCCCGGAGCCCGCAGCCCCGCTAACGCCAGCGCCCGTTAGGCCCCCTCTGGGCCACTGCCAAACGGGGCCCACGCCCCCAGAACAAACAAAAAAAGGATTAAAAAAATTAAATTAAATAAATAATAATTAGATAAATAATAATTAAATAAATAATGATAATTAAATTAATTAATTAATTAAGGAATTAATTAAGTTAATTAATCCTATTTAATTAATCTAATTAACTAGTTAGTTTAATTAAACAGTAATTAGATTAGTTAATCCTAATTAGACTAAACAGTCAATGACGAACGGGACCCACATGTCAGTTGACCAGTCAACGCCTCTGTTGACTGCTGACGTCATGCTGACGTCAGCGTACACTGTTCTGGATAATGTTGGGTTTAAATAAATAATTAAAATCAGAAAATGATTTAAATCTTTAGAAAATCATATCTTTTAATCCGTAATTCGGACGAAAATACTTTATACATGAAAGTTGCTCAGAACGACGAGACGAATTTGAATACGCAGCCCGTTTATCCGCCACGCATCCCTAGCATAGCGAACACGTAACTTTCCCCCCTCCGGCTCCTCTGCCCGAAAACACGAAACACCGGGGATACTTTCCCGGATGTCATCCCCCTTCACCGGTATCACCTACTACCGCGTTAGGGCACCTCTAACGCCGTTACTTGTCATGTCATGCATCACTATGCATATGCTTGCATTATATTTATTGTTTCTTCCCCCTCTTCTCTCGCTAGACACCGAGACCGACGCCGCTGCTACCCAGTACGACTACGGAGTTGACGACCCCTCTCTCTTGCCAGAGCAACCAGGCAAGCCCCCCCCCCTTTGATCACCAGATATCGCCTACTCTCCTCTATACTGCTTGCATTAGAGTAGTGTAGCATGTTACTGTTTTCGTTATTCCTATCCTGATGCATAGCCTGTCCTTGCTACTACTGTTGATACCTTTACCTGCAATCCTACTTGCTTAGTATAGGATGCTAGTATTTCCATCTGTGGCCCTACATTCTTGTCCGTCTGCTGTGCTATACTATCGGGTCGTGATCACTCGGGAGGTGATCACGGGTATATACTATTTACTTTATACATGATACATGTGGTGATTAAAGACGGGTCGGCTCGTAGGAGCACCCGCGAGTGGATCTTTGAGGCGGAGCGACAGGGCAGGTTCCGACCACCTAGGAGAGAGGTGGGCCTGGCCCTGGTCGGCGTTCGCAGATACTTAACACGTTTAACGAGATCTTGGTATTTGATCTGAGTCTGGCTACTGGCCTATACACACTAACCATCTACGCGGAGACAGTTATGGGCACTCGACGTCGTGGTATCAGCCGAAGCCTTCGTGACGTCAGCAACAGAGCGGCGCGCGCTGGATTGGACTGGAACGCCACTAGGCTAGGTCTGCTTCCGGCCGCCCACGCAACGTGCAGGTGTGCTAAGGGCGATGGGCCCGGACCCCTGGGTGCTTAGGTTTAGACCGGCGTGCTGACCTCTCTGTTGGTCTAGGTGGGGCTGCGACGTGTTGATCTTCCGAGGCCGGGCATGACCCAGGAAAGTGTGTCCGGCCAAATGGAATCGAGCGTGTTGGGTTATGTGGTGCACCCCTGCAGGGAAGTTAATCTATTCGAATAGCCGTGATCTTCGGTAACAGGACGACTTGGAGTTGTACCTTGACCTTATGACAACTAGAACCGGATACTTAATAAAACACACCCTTCCAAGTGCCAGATACAACCGGTGGTCGCTCTCTCACAGGGCGACGAGGGGAGGATCATCGGTTAGGATTATGCTATACGATGCTACTTGGAGGACTTCAGTCTACTCTCTTCTACATGTTGCAAGACGGAGGCTGCCAGAAGCGTAGTCTTCGAAAGGATTTGTTATCCCCCTCTTATTCTGGCATTCTACAGTTCAGTCCACATATGATACCCTTTTTCCATTTGATACCAATGCATACACATGTAGTATAGCGCCTTGCTTGCGAGTACTTTGGATGAGTACTCACGGTTGCTTTCTCCCTCTTTTTCCCCTATCCCTTCTACCTGGTTGTCGCAACCAGATGTTGGAGCCCAGGAGCCAGACGCCACCTTCGACGACGACTCCTACTACACCGGAGGTGCCTACTACTACGTGATGCCCGCTGACGACGACCAGGAGTAGTTAGGAGGATCCCAGGCAGGAGGCCTGCGCCTCTTTCGATCTGTATCCCAGTTTGTGCTAGCCTTCTTAAGGCAAACTTGTTTAACTTATGTCTGTACTCAGATATTGTTGCTTCCGCTGACTCGTCTATGATCGAGCTCTTGTATTCGAGCCCTCGAGGCCCCTGGCTTGTAATATGATGCTTGTATGACTTATTTTATTTGTAGAGTTGTGTTGTGATATCTTCCCGTGAGTCCCTGATCTTGATCGTACACGTTTGCGTGTATGATTAGTGTATGATTAAATCGGGGGCGTCACATTCTCAGCTCCCTTTCTATCAACAATATGCAAATCAAATTCTTGTAGCAAGAGAACCCATCTAATAAGTCTAGGCTTAGCATCTTTCTTTTCCATAAGATATTTAATAGCAGCATGATCAGTTTGAATAGTTACTTTAGAATCAAAAATATAAGATCTGAACTTATCACAAGCAAATACAGCTGCTAAAAGCTCTTTTTCAGTAGTAGCATAATTTCTTTGAGCATTGTCTAGAGTCTTACTAGCATAATGAATAACATTTAATTTCTTATCAACTCTTTGCCCTAGAACAGCACCTACAGCATAATCACTAGCATCACACATAATTAAAGGGTAGGTTCCAATCAGATGGCTGAACAACAGGTGCAGTGACTAATGCTTTCTTAAGTATTTCAAATGCTTCTACACAATCGTCATCAAAGACAAATGGTATATCTTTTGCAATAAATTAGTCAGAGGCCGAGAAATTTTTGAGAAGTCCTTAATGAACCTCCTGTAAAATCCGGCATGACCAAGGAAACTTCTTATACCTTTGATGTCCTTGGGACATGGCATCTTTTCAATAGCATCAACCTTGGCTTTATCAACTTCAATACCTCTTTCAGAAACTTTGTGCCCCAAGACAATACCTTCATTAACCATAAAGTGGCACTTTTCCCAATGCAAGACAAGATTAGTTTCTTCACATGTCTGCAAAACTCGATCAAGATTGCTTAAGCAATCATCAAAAGAGGAACCATAGACGAACAAGTCGTCCATGAAAACCTCACAAATCTTTTCACAAAAGTCAGAGAATATAGCCATCATGCATCTTTGGAAGGTAGCAGGTGCATTACATAAACCAAAAGGCATACGTCTATAAGCAAAAGTACCAAAAGGGCATGTAAAAGTTGTCTTTGATTGATCTCTAGCCGACACAGGTATTTGAGAGAAACAAGAATAACCATCTAGAAAGCAATAGTGTGTATGTTTGCATAATATTTCTAGCATTTGATCAATAAAAGGTAAGGGGTAGTGATCTTTCTTAGTAGCTTTATTGAATTTGCTGAAATCAATTACCATCCTATAACCTGTGATAATTCTTTGTGGAATCAATTCATCTTTATCATTAGGAACAACAGTAATACCTCCCTTCTTAGGACACAATGGACAGGACTTACCCACTCACTATCAGCAACGGGATAGATTATACCTGCCTCCAGAAGCTTGAGTATTTCTTTTCTTACCACTTCTTTCATTTTTGGATTCAGACGTCGTTGAGTATCACGAACTGGTTTGGTATCTGCTTCCAAATTTATTTTATGTTGACATAGAGTGGGACTAATGCCCTTAAGATCATCAAGAGTATATCCAATAGCTGCACGATGCTTCTTCAGAGTTTTCAATAATCTTTCTTCTTCATGCTTTGAAAGGTTAGCACTAATAATAACATGATATATCTTCTTTTCATCAAGACAAGCATATTTAAGATTATCAGGCAAATGTTTAAGCTCAAACACAGGATCACCCTTGGGTGGAGGAGGATCCCCTAAGATTTCAACAGGCAAGTTGTGATGCAGAATAGGTTCCTATTTAAAGAATACTTCATCTATTTCCCTTCTTTCATTCATGAACATATCATTTTCATGGTCTAGCAAATAGTGTTCTAAAGGATCACTAGGAGGTATGGCAATAGAAGCAAGACCAATAATTTCATCCTTACTAGGTAATTCTTCCTCATGATGTTGTTTACTAAATTTAGAGAAATTAAACTAATGAACCATATCATCGAAGCCAACAGTAACAACATTCTTTGTGCAATCTATGGTAGCATTGACATTATTTAAGAAGGGTCTACCAAATATAATGGGACAAAAACTATCTTGTGGGGAACCAAGAACAAGAAAATCAGCAGGATATTTAGTTTTCCCACACAAGACTTCAACATCTCTAACAATTCCAATTGGTGCAATAATATCTCTATTAGCAAGTTTAATAGTAACATCAATATCTTCTAACTCAGCATGTGCAATTTCATTCTTAATTTCTTCGTATAAGTCAATAGGTATTACACTAGCACTAGCACCCATATCACATAAGCCATGATAACAATGATCTCCTATTTTAACATAAATAACAGGCATGCCTACCACAGGTCTATGTTTATCTTTATCACAAGGTTTAGCAATTCTAGCAGTTTCACCTTCGAACCGAATAACATGCCCATCAATATTATCAGACAAGAGATCTTTAACAATAGCAATATTAGGTTCTACTTTAACTTGCTCAGGAGGTGTATAAGTTCTAATATTGCTTTTACGAACAACAGTTGAAGCTTTAGCATGATCCTTTATTCTAACAGGGAAAGGTGGTTTCTCAATATAAGAAGTAGGAACAATAGGATCATTATAAGTGACAGTCTTTTCTTCAACTTTAATAGGTGGAGCTACTTTTACTTCTATGGGAGGATGCTATTTAAACCACTTCTCCTTAGGGAGATCAACATAAGTAGCAAAAGATTCACAGAAAGAAGCTACTATCTCAGAGTCAAGTCCATATTTAGTGCTAAACTTACGGAAAATATCGGTGTCCATAAAAGATTTAACACAATCAAACATAGGTGTCATACCTGACTCTTTACCTTCGTCGAGGTCCCAATCTTTAGAGTTGCGTTTAATTCTATCCAATAAATTCCATCTGATTTCAGTAGTCCTCATCATAAAAGAGCCAACACAAGAAGTATCGAGCATGGTGCGATTGTTATCAGAAAGCCGATCATAAAATTTTTGAATAATCATTTCTCTTGAGAGCTCATGATTGGGGCATGAATATAACATTGATTTAAGCCTCCCCCAAGCTTGAGCGATGCTTTCTCCCTCGCGAGGCTAGAAATTATATATATAATTGCGATCACGATGAACAAGATGCATAGGGTAATACTTTCGATGAAATTCCAACTTCAATCTTTTATAGTCCCAGAATCTCATATCATCACATAGCCTATACCATATCAATGCGTCTCCCTTCAAAGATAAAGGGAAGACCTTCTTCTTAGCAACATCATCGGGTATACCTGCAAGCTTAAATAATCAACAAACTTCATCCACATATATTAAGTGCTCATCAGGATGCTTTGTTCCATCTCCTGTAAAAGGGTTAGCTAGCAGTTTTTCCATCATACCCGAAGGAAATTCAAAAGGAGTTTCATTTTCAATAGGTTCAGTAGGTTGAGGAGCAACTCTTTGCTCTACTGGAAGGGGTGAAGATACCCCGAACAAGCCCCTCAGAGAATTACTTTGCATAGTAACAAGTGACAGTAAATTTCAGCACACTATATAAATTTTTCCTTACCAAATTCCACCTACCAAAGGCGCTACACTCCGCGACAACGGCGCCAGAAAAGAGTCTTGATGACCCACAAGTATAGGGGATCTATTGTAGTCCTTTCGATAAGTAAGAGTGTCGAACCCAATGAGGAGCAGAAGGAAATGATAAGCGGTTTTCAGCAAGGTATTCTCTGCAAGTACTGAAATAAGTGCTAACAGATAGTTTTGTGATAGGATAAATTGTAAAGAGCCATGAGTAACAAAAGTAAATAAAGTGCAGCAAGGTAGCCCAATCCTTTTTGTAGCAAAGGACAAGCCGGAACAAACTCTTATAATAGGAAAAGCGCTCCCGAGGACACATGGGAATATCGTCAAGCTAGTTTTCATCATGTTCATATGATTCACAAGCATCCCAATTATGATTAACCTCTATTGCAAGCATCCGCAACTACAACAAAAGTATTAAGGTAAACCTAACCATAGCATGAAACATGTGGATCCAAATCAGCCCCTTACGAAGCAACGCATAAACTAGGGTTTAAGCTTCTGTCACTCTAGCAACCCATCATCTGCTTATTACTTCCCAGTGCCTTCCTCTAGGCCCAAATAATGGTGAAGTGTTATGTAGTCGATGTTCACATAACACCACTAGAGGCTAGACAACATACATCTTATCAAAATATCAAATGAATACCAAATTCACATGACTACTAATAGCAAGACTTCTCCCGTGTCCTCAGGAGCAAACGTAATTACTCACAAAGCATATTCATGTTCATAATCAGAGGGGTAACAATATGCATATAGGATCTGAACATATGATCTTCCTGCACACTCCTCTCAAAGAACCGAGCTCCTTGTCACAGACTGGAGCCTCGGCCGTCTGACTCGCCGGGGGGTGGGGGGGTTGAGAAAGGAAAAGCGCATGAAATCAGTCCAAAAAACGGAAGGCAAAAAGCAAAAGCACTCACGACATCCACACAAGTACTTAAATAAAGGCCCATGACCCAAGTTCATTACACCCTAAAACCCCTAGTGGGTGCGTGTACCTGCTATTTAACAAAATTTACAAAGTATCTCAGGCATCTCCAGCGCAGCGTCGCGACGTCGACGGCTCTCCCCTGGCGGCCTCCGGGTCCGGCGTGGCGCCAGTGTCCTCCTCAACACCCGCGTCACGGTAGACGCCCGTCTCCTCTGAGCTCCCCTCCGAATTGTGGAGGAGCAAGCCGTAGTCCTCGCCATCCACGACCCTGCCGTCTTCCGTCCGCTCCAGATGGAACTCGTCGTGGAAGGCGAACTCGGCGATGTAGCTGGCCCAGGAGGCGATCCGACCGGCTTGTGCTTGCAAGTGCTGCTCCGAACCGGCCCGCTGGCCCATCAACGCGTCCAGCTACAGGTCTGGATGCCAAGACAGCATGAACCGGAGTGCCATCTCAGCACCAGCACGAGCGGCGGAGACGCGCCACTCGCCAGCCGGTCCGGCCCCATCTCCAACCAACGCGCTAGGCGCGAGAAGCTGCTCGGTTGGACGGAGTCTGGCCATAGGGCCGCAGTCATCACGGTGCCGTCTCGGGACATCCACTCCAGCTGCGTTCCCAGGGCCTCCAGGCGGGCCTCAACAGCAGCGATGATCTCCGGGAAGGTCCAGGTCACCTGCGGATCTGTCCCGAACCCAACGACGCCGGCCAGATCGCGCTGATGGCGGACGACTTCCTCCGCCAGCCGCTGCATCTCCGGGAAGGCCCCTGCCGCAAAGGAAGAAGCAAGTTAGAATGTCACACCCTAGCTAGTTCAAGCATTAGAGTGTGCATCATGTTTAAATTTCTCTTAAATTTGAAATGGGGAAGGCAGAAACCCCAAAACCCCCCTGGAAACAACTAGGGTTTACTAAAATTATTTTCAATGAACCTGAAATGCCCTTCTAAAAAGTTCACCCTCTTTGTCTTGGGTTAAAACCTCTGGCAAAATTGGTGCACAACTTTCTAGGTCAACAGTAGGTCATTGAATTAAATCATAAGTATTTGAATTTGGGCATTTAAATGCTATAAAATAAATTAAATGCTCAAATAATTCTGGAAATAAATGTTTGCTGTTGGAAATATTCTAAACAGAGCCCACAATTATTTTCAGGATTTTTGGAAACGTTTTAGTATTTTTAATAAAGCCCAACAGTAGCAGTTAAATAGAAAAAATAGAAACAAATAAAGAAAAAAGAGAGAGGGAAGCCCACCTGGGCCTTACCTGTGTTGGCCAGCCCACCTGGCTCGGCCCAGCCGACTGGCCATGCCAGTCGTCGTCCTCCTCGCGCCAGAAGGACGCGGAGTGCGTGGCCGGCGCCCGCGGCCACACGCCGGCCACCTCCTGCTTCCGCCGACGCCTGGAGACGCCTAAGGGTGCCACGCGACCCCCACGTCCCCCTCTCATCCTCGCTCACTCTCCCCCTCGTCTCCCTCACTCTCTCCCGCGATGGCCGAGCGCGTCCCTCGCCGCCGATCGCCGTAGTTGCCACCAGAGCCACTCCCTCGCCCCTCCGACGAGCCCAATCGCTCCGCCTCGTCACCCTGGACCTCTCCGTCGACCCACGCAAGCTCGGACGACCCCAAGACGACGTGGTGCCCTTCTTCCCCGTCCACGGCCGCCGGACGCCGTCGTTCGATTCGCCGGCCTCAAGTCCTCCCCGAGCTCACTGACCCCCTCTCCGACCCCGCTGTGAGCTCCTCTTCCTTTCTCCCGAGCTTCCGTGCTCGTTCGGCCTCCATAGCCGCCATTCCCACCGCACCCGAGAGCTCCCCGCCACCGATCATGGCACCGTCGTGGCTAGAGCCACAGTGGCTCGAGGCCAAGCTCGCCGTTGTGCTCAGCGTAGCACCAGGAACCCGTAGCCACCACTAGCTCCTTCTCCCGTGCACCGCAGCGTCGAATCCATCCACGCCCGAACTCCGGCGACCACCAAGGTCGTCGCCGGCATCGTCTCCGGCGTCCCCGTGTCCAACCACTTGCACCACTAGATGCGGCAGCTCCCCAGCTACGCGTAGCACGTCTCCGCCGTCGATTTGGTCACCGGAGGACCAAATCCGAAGCCCTTCGCCGTCTCGGGCCTCGCCGGCGTCGAGTCGCCGACGAGTTTGACCCAGTTTGACACCTGGGTGGGCCCAGGTAGACCCCCCCTGAGTCTATGACAGGTGGGGCCGGTCTGCTAACTAATTTAGGATTAGTTTTAATTAATTTTAATTTAATCAGTCACTGACATGTGGGCCCAGGCCCCACTGATAGCTAATTAGTGTTAATCTAATCCTGTTAATTAGCTGAGAGGCTGACAGAAGGGGCCCACCAGTCAGGTTTGACCTGGGCTGGCGCCTTTGACCTGCTGAGGTCAGCATGACGCAATGCTGACGCAGTAATGCATTTTCTGGATTTATTTTTATTCAGGAAATTCCAGAAAATGTTTAAAACTTCTAAAATCATACAAATTCAACCGTAACTCCAAATGAAATAATTTATATATGAAAAATTATCAAAAAAATTCAATCTATCCATCTGTAATGGTTTCATGCATCACAAAACAAGTTTACCTTGCTGTTTAAGCAGAATAAGGAAATGCACTATTAAGGCCATGTTTAATGAGCTAATATTTGAATCTTTCATTCAAATGAGTTCATTCCTTTCTATTATAACTTGCATTAGGCCAAGACACATTCATATTGCCATGTCATAGCATGCATCATATTGTTGCATGTCGTCATGTGTTGATTGTTTTCCGATGTGTTCTTCGTGGTAGGTTCTGCCTCCGAGGATATTCACGAGTATCCAACTGAAGGGCAGTATCCCACTACCACTCCATCAGCCAAGCAACCATTGATCATTCCGATACAACCCATGTTCTCGCTTCTGCTCTTGTTTACTACATTAAGACAACGCGATTCAAACTGCTGTGTGCTACGGTAGTTGAACCCTTATCCTCTGCATTACCTGTCATTGCCACAGTAACTAGATGAAACCCACTAGCATGTGTAGGAGTTGATTGAGCCATGTATGTGATTCCTACCTTGCTATGCCTGCTATGCTTAGACTTGTGTCAGATCTGGTTCATCTGGGTGATGGGCCAGAGTGAAATGCTTATGCCGGTAATGTGAGGGATGTGTTGAACATGTTTTGGTAAAGGTATCGATGAGAGGCCATGCAGGAGTACATGGTGGGTTGTTTCATTGAGGCCGTCCCTAAGAACTGAGATATGTATGTGTGATTTAAGATGCAGTTACTACCGTACATTGGGCCTGAAACCAATGGACCCTCTCGGCTTCTTAATCACCCTAGTACTCTGTCCAGGAGTTGCAAATAGTTTCTGGTGCTTGTAGGTTATGTGTTGGCGGTCGTGCGTAGCGCTGACCCTAGGGGTGGGCTATGTTGCGGTAGATACACCGTGGCACGGTGTACCGAGTCACCCGTTTGGTGTCTCGGGAACCTTGTTCACATCGTTCGGGGCCGTATGTGGAAACCTCGGCCGGACTCCCTGCGGATGGAACCTGGATAGGCGATAAACCTGGACTAGAGACTTAAGTGTTTAGGTAGGCCGTGGCCGACACCCTCGCTGGGCTTCCGCTTGAAGGTTGCCGAGTACATGTCGTGTAAACGGCGGTAAGTGGTGAAAGCGTGTATGAAGAAGTACACCCCTGCAGGGTATAAAACTATTCGAATAGCTGCGTCCGCGGTAAAGGACTACTTGGTTGCCTATACAGTTCATAGACAAGTTAATGGGTACTAATAAAAGACTCAAGATAAGTGTGAGTACCGAGGATGGCCCTCTCGTAGGATGACGAGGGAGGATCCCCGGTGGAGTATTGTGTTGGTGAGTAGTGGACTCGTGTGCGAAAACTATTTTACTGGTGGAGTTCCCTAGGATAGCTCAGCCAAGAGTCAAAGCTGGCTTGCTGCATTAACCCCACCACCCTCTTGAGAATAAGCATGTATAGTAGGTTCTGATGTAAGACTTGCTGAGTACCTTTGTACTCAGTTTGCTTAATTACTGTTTTCAGATGACAACACCGCCCCCTCCGATGGGTTCTACGTAGACCTTGACGTCGACGAGTGACTAGCCACCCAGGTGGTGATCCTGGCCATGGAGGGGCCTATGTAGATAGACAGGCTTCGAGAAGCCTTCTTTCTTTCTAGAGTCTGTACTCAGACTAGTTGCTTTCGCATGTGCTTGTACGATTGTATGACTTGAGTGTCGGGTCATGTGACCCCTATCTGTATGAACTTGTTATGTATGGCTCTCAGGAGCCTTTAAATAAAGTACTTGAGTTGTAGAGTTTTGTTGTGATGCCATGTTGTATGTACTCATATCGGGCATATTGTGTGTATGATTGAAATGCCTGGTATGAGTGGGATCTGACAATCTAGTTGTTTATCCTTGGCATCCTTTCTTATGGGGAAATGTAGTCTAGTGTTCCTCGAGCCATAGTAGTCCGCTACAGCCCGGTTCACCGGAGTCCTGTTAGCCCAGCACTACTGCTCAGGACACTTGACTGGCCGGCATGTGTTTCACTTCGTTCCTATGTCTGTCCCTTCGGGGAAATGTCACACGGTGATATCCGGAGTCCTGCCTAGCCTGCTACAGCCCGGGTTCCCCGGAGTCCTGTTAGCCCAGTGCTACAGCCCGGAATCACTCGCTGATGACCGACATGCTCGATGTGATTCATGTATGCCTGTCTCCATAGGTCTGTGCCGCTTTGGGTTCACGACTAGCCATGTCGGCCCGGGTTCTCTGTCATATAGATGCTAGCAACACTATCATATACGTGAGCCAAAAGGCGCAAACGGTCCCGGGCCATGGTAAGGCGACACCCGTGGGATACCGTGCGTGAGGCCGCAAAGTGATATGATGTGTTACCGGCTAGATCGATGTGACTTGGAATCGGGGTCCTGACATAGAAGAAGAACAACAAGGAAGAAAGGCTGGATCCCGACCCGGCGGACAACAAGAAAAAGCACTTAGTGGAGAAGGACTCTTCCAGGTGCTGCGCTTCAAGCAACGTACCACGCTGCTCCCGTTCAATGGCGCGATCGCGCTCCTTGAGCGCCTTCTCCAGATCGGCCGCCGTGGCAAGGGCCGCCTTCAGCTCGGCATCCTTGTC
Source organism: Triticum urartu (assembly GCF_003073215.2). NCBI lineage: Eukaryota > Viridiplantae > Streptophyta > Magnoliopsida > Poales > Poaceae > Triticum > Triticum urartu. The sequence goes on along the minus strand of NC_053027.1, from coordinate 405,896,526 downwards.
CTTGGCCGCCTTCTCGGCCACCTCGTGGCGGTGGGCCTCGTCCTGACGGGCCCCTCAACCATGGTGACCTGCCCCCGCAGGCGGTCCACCTCGGCCTGGAGCCGGCCCTTGTCATCGGCCAGCTGGCCGTGCTGCTGGTCCGCCTCCACCAGGGCCCGCTGCGCCTCTGCCGCCTTGGTGGCCTCCGCCTTGAGGAGCTCCACCTCGGCCTCGAGGCTGCTCTTCTGACCTGCCAGCTGCTCATGTAGCCGGCTGGCCTCGTCGAGAGATCGCTGAGCCACTTCCGCCTCCGCCCTCGCCTGCGCCGCCTCGACGCCAAGACGACCGGTGTTGGCAACGAGCCAGTCGTAGTGATGACCGGCCCGGAGCAGACGAGCCAACCAGGACAGCACCTAGGTTGCGAAAAAGAAGGACTCAGCAGAAGAAAAAGCAAAACTTCAGATTTGGCCCAACTGTTACACAGTTGGCCCGAATCTCAGGGGCTACACCCAGTGGGTGCGCTAGCGCCCCCCACTAGAAAAGAGCAAGAGAATACCTGCGGCAACGCGGAGCTCCTCCTCCTTGGCGGGAAGCCGCTCCTTGAGCTCCCGGTGCTTGCCCAGGAGACGATTGAAGGCGGCAACCCGAAAGCGTCGAGATGCTGAAGAAAGTAGAAGTCAGAACAAGGCCATCACTCTAAAGATTCGACCCAACTACTCGGTAGTTGGCTCAAACCTCGGGGGGCTACACCCACTGGGTGCGCTGGAGCGCCCCCTCAAAGAAGAAATTACAAGAAAACTTACCAGAACGGCGCGCTCCAGGTCGCCCGTCTGCTCCACCTCGGCCTGGGCAAAGGCCTCGAGCCGTTCCATCCGGCCTCGCAGGCGGCGACTGACGGCGTCCAGCGCCTCCTCCTCCTGGGTTTGGGGCCCAAAGACAACAGCGCCCCCGCTCCGTGCCGGCTGCGGCACGGCAGCTCGGCGCCCTCCCTGCCGGGGCACCAAGGCGTACTCCCCGCTGGCCGCTCGCGACGTGGCCAGCACCTCCTCCGACGCCCCTCCCAGTGTCGACGACGACCCGGACGCTGGGACGCCCTGCGTCGCCATCTCCAACCCGGACGCCGGAACGCCCTGCGTCGCCGGCTCCGGCCCAGCTACCGGGGTGGCCTCCGGCACCGCCGCCCACAGCATCTCCTCCAGAATGGCGCCGCCTCCTCCACCATCAGCCCCCGCTCGCCCGACCACGTCGGCCCGTGGCGGGGAGTCGTCCGCCACCTCCACGACCGCCCGGTCAGGGATCGCCACCGCAGCCCGGCCTCCACGACCGCCCGGTCGGGGATCGCCACCGCAGCCCGGCCTCCACGGCCGCGCTCCCTCACCTGTGATGGCTCAAAGACCGTCGCCGCCACCACCGTGCCCTCCGGCATCTCGTGCCAGGCCGGCTCCGCGCCGCCTCGCGCCCATGTCGCCGCCGCGTTGGTCCAAGCGTGGACCGACGTCGCCTTCAGCTCCGCCTCGGCCCGGTTCCTGTCCTGCCAGGCCACGGCTTCGGCATCGTTCGGATCCAGGCCGAGGTCCGAGTCGGCCTGTTCCTCCACCTCGGCCTGGTCGGCAAGGTCGGACCGGCTCCTGCGGAACTCGGCCCCTTTGGCAGCCGCGGCTTCCGCCGCCACCCTCGCCAGCGCGATTGGTGACCTAAAGAAGAAGATGGAATAAGCAAAAAAGAAATAAGGCTAGCTCAAGAAAAGAAAAGCCGAGCGCAAACAAGAGATAAGGCTTACCCCACCAAGACCGGGACCGGGGTTGGCCTCCCGTGCCCGCCACCGCGCTTCCTCTTGGCCGGCCTCCCGGCCCCAGCCGAGTCCGCCATGCGCTTCGGGGCCTGGGGTCACGGCGCGACGCTGTCTTTCCCATGCGGGCGGCTCGATGCCGCCCCATGCGAAGACCCGGCTCCGCCCGCGTCGTCGCCTCCCCCGCCCAATGCCGCTACACCAACAACTAGCGTCAGCATTGACCATTCCGAGCCGCGATTAGCAATTCAAGGCACATGAAGAAAAACATGAGACTTACCCACACGACGCCCAGCGTCGGCGTCCGACTCGGCCTCCTCCTCCCCACCTCGAGCCGCGGGCTCCTCTGGCACCACCGGCGCCACCTGCGACGAGGCACATGCATAAGGATGCCGAATAGCGTTCAGAAGTACGACCCGCGTCACGTCAGGATGGACGAGAAGGTGGACGGCGGCAAAGTAAGAAGACCAGACACTCACCTGTTGCGCCGGGTTCGACCGGCTGTACGGTGCCTTGCCGAAGTCCCAGTCCTCCCCAAGGTTGGCCTTGGAGATGTCGTTCACGCCGCACGCGATATGCGCCGCGGACAGCCGCGTCGACCCCATGCGGTTGGGGTCTTGAAGGCCGACCATCTCGCCAATAAGGCAGGAGCGCCGCTGCAGCGGAAGGACCCATCACTTGATGAACGCGGCGAGGAGGTCTGTGCCGGTGAGCCCCTTCCGTGTCCTCATCACCGTCACCCACTCGCAGAGATTGATGATCTCCTGCGACGGGCGCCGGGGCGAGTAGCCCCAGTTCGTATTCGCCCGCGGCGGCGTGATGGCGAAGGCCGGAAGGTTGATGCGATCCGCGCCAACGTTGCGGACGTAGAAGAAGGAGTTATGCCACTTCTTGGCAGAATCCTCCAGCGGGATCTTGGGGAAGTCCGCCCCCGACCGCTTCGAGATGACGGCGGCGCCGCAGTCGACGAACTCCCTGGCCGACGGGCCCTGCTGCTTCAAGGAGAAGAAGCGCGCCCTGAGGTCGATCGTAGGCTCGACCCCCAGGTACCCCTCGCAGAGGGTGACGAAGCAGGAGAGCTGGACGATGGCGCCAGTGCCGAGATGATGCGCCTGGAGCCCAAAGAACTCCAAGAACGTACGGAAGAAGGTGCTCACCGGCAGCCCAAATCCATGCTCGAAGTGCGTGAGGAATACCACGTGCTCCTGCCACTCGGGCTGAGGCCTCTGCTGTCTCCCGCGACAGGCGCCGCGTCGCCCGGAGTCGGGTGATGTCCTCGGCGGTGACGTTCGAGCCCATCCAGGAGCCCAATGGCAGCGGCATGATCAGAAGAAGAAGAAGAAGAAGAAGAAGAAGAAGGAAGAAGGACGGCGAAGGAGTTCTGCTCGGAGCAGCGGGGGCCGCAGTGCGTCGGTTGCAAAGAGCAGAGCGAGAGCAAGGGGACGGGAGGGCGCGAGCGAGAATAATGTCCGCCGCCCCTCTGCCCCCCAATTTATAACCCTCGGTTTGAACGTGGGGAAGTGGGGAAGTGGGATCGTCTGCACACACCCGTTCCACTACCCCGCAATAAGTGCGCACGTACACGCGCAGTAACTGCCTGAGGAAGAGCAATCGGCCTCCCGACGCCGCAATAAATCCGCGCGCTTGGGCCAAGGACGCGGGCAGTGGGCCCCAGCCCATCGCCCGGTCCCGTCACACGCGTGGCCTGTCAGGCCCCTCCAACTTCCGGGCACCATGTGGCGCCCGCGCGAAGCCCAAGGGATTGCCCAAGATTCAGCAGACTCCTCGGTCCCCGCCACGGCCGGGATGCCAGGATCCGGTTTCCAAGAAAACCAGCACGCGGTGGGTGTTGCCGGACCCGGCGCTCACAGAATCCACCTTGCTTAAAGGGAAACTGTGAAGGCCCACACATCCGAAGACGGCGGGCCTTCACAGCTTCGGGGACTACTGTCGGGGGAATGGACCATGGGCAGGCAACGGAACCCGAATCCTCTTCAAAAACAACAGGGTTGGCATTGCCCCTCAATACCGGCACGCGCTTGGCCGGGTCGCTCGACCCGGCCAAGCCCCGCAAGCCGGCCAGACAAGCCGACCCGGCAAGACACGTCGACTCGGCCCCAACAATTAGCGCAAGACAGCCAAACCCGGCACGGCCAAAGCCTCCTCAACAAGCCAGCGCCACCCGTGGCGTGCTACGCAATCCAGCCATGGGTCAGCTCCCGTCCCATCCAGGCCATATGATGGGGACAAGACTTCAATCAATGATGACCGAGGCAACCGTACCCCGCCCATACCTCTGGTCAGCGGGTACTTAGCAACAGTGCCCCTCACCTACCCGCTGACCAGGGCCGGCGTGGCTACGGTGCCCCCGCCTTCACCGCTGACAACAGAAAGCGGCGACTTAACGGAGAGCACTGTACACGACTCGACTCGGCCACGCCCTGACGATCGACAAGACGGCGCACAGTCCCCCTAGGCATGCGGGGCCCACACCTAGGGGAACCCAGCAAACCACAAGCCCTCAGCGGGACCCAGCCCGGACCCCCGGACACCGACAATACGGACCCACCGACTTGTAACATTACCATTTTACCCCTGGGGGGTTGGCCTATAAAACCCCCCAGGAGCCCTCATGCACGAGAGGGAGAGACAGACATGCACACACTCCTAGTTAGCAACACCCAAGGAGAGGGAACTACCTAAGCCCTGGTCAGCTTCCCTCCTCCTCCATACAGCTCCAGGAGCAACATTGTACTATCAATCATACAACAACACTCGGCAGGACTAGGGGTATTATCTCTTCGGAGAGCCCCGACCCTGGGTATGTCTGGCGTCCCGCGCCCGCTCATGCCAACCTCGCCTCTGGAGTCCACCAGCGCCCTCGAGCCTCCTCCTCTCTTTAGCCATCCCTTGGTATCTGCTGTGCGCCCACCACAACACTAAGCAGAAGCCATTTCAACAAATAAGAAGCACAAGCTAGACACCGTATGCAACATGCAAGATAATATCACACTACCAAGCTAGAGAAAGCACCTGGGATGCCAGTTTCACCGGAAAACCGCCATCAATCCCTGCCTTATTTTTCCTTCCTATTTCTTAATTGCATTGCCTTGTCAAGTCAAACCCACAAGAAAAATGAATAAAAATTCACTTTTTAGAACTCATTAATGAAGGATGCTGACGAGCACTACTTTAATGTAAGGCGACCACATGATAGGACGGTTGAATGTGTATGAAAAAAGGACATCATTGCATATTCACAACTATGATGTGTAAACTAAGCAGAAGGCATTTCAACAAATTAGAAGCAATGAAAGCTAGACACCATATGAAAGATGCAACGAATATCACTCTACCAAGTTAAAACGGTCTCGTCATAAGTGCCATTTCAACAAATTAGAAGTAGTACAAGCTAGAAAAGAGTGCGAGATGTAACCTATATCACACTGCCAAGTAAAACGTGTCTTATGATAAGTGATTGTTTCAGGTTACACAATAGTAGTACTTTGATGTAAGAACATGGTGTGGTAGACAGATATTGTATGTTCTAGAAACAGGAATACATGTCTTATTCACAAGTATAATATGTAAAGTAAGCAGATTGAATTCAACAAAATTAGAAGCAATATAAGATAGACATCATACATAACATGCAACCACATGTAACAGTGCCAAGTTAGAGGGAGCAGGTGTGATGGTGCACTAGGGGAGACATGCTTATCATCAACACAGCTACGTTCAGTGTCTATGTATGTGTTGTCTTGCAAATCTTATTGGGGGTGGCGGAGTAGAATCTGTAGAGGCCCTCTATTTGGAAGGAGCACCTTTATCCACTACCTTGCTAATTTCCTTCCGCTTTATTGCTTTTGAATTGTCAAGTAAAACTGACAAGAAAAAGCAATAAGATTCACTCTTCAGAACTCATTCATGCATGATACTGAGAATCACTAATTTGATCTAAGGCAAACACATGATATCAGGATGGAATATGTACGAAAAATAGGACGGCATGGCATATTCACAACTGTTTGTGTAAACTACGCAGAAGCCATTTCAACAAATAAGAAGCAATGCAAGCTAGACACCACATGAAGGATGCAATCAATATGACTCTGCCAAATTAAAAGCGTCCCATCTTAAATGGCGTTTCAACAAATTAGAAGAAGCGCATGCTATAAATCATATGAAAGATGCAACTAATATCACACTGCATATACTAAAGGTGTCTTGTTATATTGATTGATGCGGGATACAAAAAACAATAGTTTTATGTAAGGACATGCTTAATAGACAGATGTACTATGTACTAAAAATAGGAAGGCATGTCACATTAACAGGTATAATGTATAAACTAAGCAGAATAGCACATGCAATTTAACCAGATTGGAAGAATTACAATCTAGACACCATATGCAACATGCAACCACATATCACGCTGCCAAGTTAGAGCAAGCACCTGCGATGCTGGTGTAGGGGAAATGCGATCATCAACTACAGACCTACGTTCACTATCTTTATCTAGCCTTTCTGTTTTTTGAGAATCATGTGGGGAGGCTGATGCTGCATTCTTTAAAAGAGTGTATTTTGTCACAGCAACCCACTGGGGTGACTGTCTCATCATAAGTGATTGATGAGGGATACACAAGAACATTAGTTCGATGTAAGAACATGGTTAATAGATAGATGTACTAGTATGTACCAAAAAGAGGAAGGCATGTCATATTCAAAGGTATAATGTGTAAGCTAAGCAGATGCAATTTAACCAAATTGGAAGCAATACAAGCTAGACATCCGACTGGAGTGGTGAGCATGATCATCGAGGACCTGAGAGCCTGGTGGGAGGCGGGCTGCTTCGCCACCATGATGGCTTTCTAGTTGGCTTCCAGGTGATACATGTCTGTGTTGGGCTTGTCACTGGCTCGGCCAGTGCCCTGACTAGCTATTTTTCTTCTGGTGCTCCCGGGATGGTGGTTCATGTAAAAAATATATTTCCTTATCTTAATAAAGACCGACTTTGGCCTTTCGAATACAAGCTAGACACCATATGCAACATACAACCACATATGACACCGCAAAATTAAAGCAAGCACCTGGGATGGTGGTTCATGGCGAGAGAGGTCATCAACTCCAGAGCTACGTTTACCATCTCCATCTGCTGAGGCTGCACCCTTTATAAGGTTGAAACGTGTCTTGCCTAAGCCCGAAGAAATCTGGAGCTACTTCTCTCTCTTATTTTGTGCTTCTATCAACCGGTTGGTAGAGTCTGAAATACCGATGCACAAAAAACAATAGTGAGAGTATGGGTGAAGAGTGTGCAGAATTAGTGCACTGTAAAAGTAGCAGATAGCAGGTGGCTGAAAAATAAATGATAGGAGACATATGATAGCTCTACAACATTGCATGGCAAACAAAATTAGATTCTACTCCGTATGATTTCGTAATATATGAGCATAGGGATGGCTAGGAAATGCAGGTACTCCTCCAGCACACCACCACATGTGGTCCTATCAAAATAACAGTTGACTGAAAATAAATAGGTCAGTCGATTTTTTTTATGAACCGTCTGATGTATAAGGAACGGGTAGATGGCCTTCGTCTACCTCCCGCCAGTCACTGTTGACAATATTTCTTGAACCGTTAGCGACCACCGACCCAGACCCCTGCCTCCGCCGCCCTGCCCTCCCCTCGACCTCACACCAGCGCCATACTTGGCAGCGCCCCTGACCATCCCTTTAATCTCGGCCGACCTCCAGATCGGGCGCCAACAACTCCTAGGCCCCACACACCCTAAGATAAACACGGAGGCGCTTCTTCCCCGGCGTAATAGGCGGACTAGCGCTTGTTGCGCTGGGGAATGCTTCCTTTAATTGGGAATCAACGGACCAGGAATTGAAATCCAGGGGGCCAACGGACCTCTAGATAAGGTGAAATAGTATATCAAGACAAACCTTGTGCATCGCGAGTTACTAGGAATATCTAGTATCAGGAAGAAGCTGTCAACTAGTGTCTTCTGTGGGGTGAATACCGTGCAAGCAGACACATAAGATTTGCATGAATAAGGGAAGAGGAGTACCATTTCCGGTTGCCAGTGATGTGTCCTCCATATGTCGCAGCGATTTTCTTGTTTTTACCGGGGGAATCGATGCTCTGGAGGAGGGTGGAGCCTTGGACAAACCCATGGCCAAATTGTTGATTGTGTTGCGGTGGCCGTCTGTCGGTGGAGGGGAAGAAGATTCGAGGCGGCGAATGACAGCGTAGCGGGAACAACTCCGGTGCGGTGGACATTGGCGAAGTTGGAGCGGTAGCGGTGAGGCGCAGGACAGCGTGGTTAAACTGCCTCAGGTACGGACAGCTCAGCATCGACTTCCACTACTAGACGTGGAGGGTATTGTGGTTGCGGTGGACGATGGCGTCAGGGTATCGGCTCCGGCGTGATAGAGGAGGGCGGCGGTTGATGGGTGGGATGGGGTGGCGGACGGAGGACGCCGTGGTTTCGCGGCTGGTGGACAGGTAGTTTTGGCGCCCACGGAGTACGAATGGGGAATCGGACGAGGGGAGCTAAGGGAGAACCATGTTTCAGTCTGGGACGCGCTTGTTTTTGTTTTTTTGAACAGATGGGACGTGCTTGTTTGAAATTTGGGGAAAGTACAAACTTTGCCCCCTCTTAAATTTCGGACCTACTGCGGGTCGGGGGTAGGATGGTAATCCCAAGTGTCCCAAATAGTGGGTGGAAGTGATTTTGGCCGTGCGCATGTGTGCTTAGGCGGCCATTGTGTATGAATGTTTTTCGGAGGCGGTTGTGTGGCATCTAGATGAAGCTACAAACCTACCCCGGTTTAGACCTTTGGACGTCGGGCCGGTAGGTTTCACGGGTTGGAGTTAGAAAAGTAATTTCCTTCTACCAAACATTGGTCTCACATGGTTTCGGGCGAGTAGAGGCTCTTTTGGCACTTCGTTCAAAATTTTAAAACATAAGCATTCATGTTTAGAGTACTCTTGAACTTTGAGGATTGACCTAAATATACAATGTTAAATTTGACCATGTATGTTTGAAAACCTCATTAAATTATGCGCTTCTTTTTGAAATTTTGACACTTGAAAATCCTATAACTACGATTATTTTGGAATGGAGGAGGTAAATTTGAATCTATTTTGTACACGACTATAGATGCTATTATGTACAAAAAGCAGAGCAAAGATTGGTGCCCCTATAATTTAGGTATGATTTACAAATGCCATGATATCAAATTCAAATAATTGAATGGACTTCATGTTGAATTCAAATTTTTTAAACCACCATAAGTTGAATTCAAATGTATGCTAGTTCGTAGCTAGCTATTTATAATGTTCATTGTGTAACTTTTGTATGTATAATGTGCTTTACACACACAACATGAACTATACTCACGTTTATATTAAATTGCTAAAGCGATGCATTGTCTGGAGTTCAAAATACTAACTATGTGGATCAATTATGTCGAATAATAACATAGACATGCTCAAATTCGATAGAATATAGATGTCTGATGGGTCAATGACCGTTCCTTACGCGAATTGCAAATATCATGGTCCCATCCTAATATTTGGATACAATTATATTTTTAATCAATGTGTACATCAGTCTTTTACATGTAGTTTAACTCTCCATTGGTGGTCTCTCACACATTCTCACACACTCTCTCCTGAGGTGTCTTTCTCACACACATGCTCTTGAAATAACCCTACCTCCCTCTCGTAACCATTTACGACTGTGTTCACTAACCTTTATCAGAAGCACTCTTCCTCTCACAAGCATACACACGCACAATTCCCATTGACCCCTTCTATATACATAGACCTGCCTACGTGTCTCCCGCACGCACATTATCTTTAGGTCTGTCTCTCACGCATTGTCCTCGCCTCTCTTCCTAATTGACGAGTATGATTCTAGCAGAGCATTCTGTAAGATGCCCCTTAAAGTTAGGTTGGATGAATAGTAATATCAGAGATAAGGGGTTACCTTAGTCCGAGGACCTAGCTAGGGTTACAAATCCTAGCCGGCTTTGTCAGTGGACACAGAGTCCTTCACGACTCTACTATCTTTGTCTTGTACGAATATTCCTCCATGGGTCTCCCTAAATGTGTCACGGGCCGACCAATGTGGCGCAGGACGGAACAAAACCAAGGGCCTCACCTCGGCCCACCGGACCTCATGCAGTGACACACCCTCTGCCCCTAGGTCTCGTTATCTTCTCACACCCACACATACCAATACAGACACCACACAAAACAAATCTCCTCATGCCTCTATCCCCTCGCCCCTTGCATATACACACTCATGGTCATCTCTCTCTATGACATCATATTCGTCTCTCTCTAGACCTCTCTCATTTCTTGTGCTATCTCTCCCACGCACCCCCCCCGTCGGCCCCTCTATCCATGCCTCTCTCGAATACGTAATACGCACACATACCTCTCTAGGCCCTGCCAAATACATCAACTACACATTCACACATGTTACATCACATACCCCATTGATCTAAAAATCCCTCTCTTCACGTTTATTTCGCATACGGCATTCCTTTTGAATAAAACCACACAAAGTGTGGCCAAAAAACTTATTTTAGAATTTCTACGTATATACAACATTACAAAGTTATATGGAGGAGTATGAATGTTAATTTGTAGTGCATGGTGCCCACAATGATATTTATTCCGCACTGTGAATTTTTATATTTTTATACTATATATAAAGTTAGTCATAATAAAGAGAAATGAAGAGCATCTCTCTCTCCATCGCAAACACCCCCTCTACGCCCCTTTCACGTACGCACACAAACTATCTCCAAGTCCTCTAAAAGTACGCCCCCATCACATTCACGCATGTTTCATCTTTATCTTGCGATATATACAGTGACGATCATTGTATTTGAAGCGAAAGAACGATACGTACATTGGACTACAGAATCCACTCATTACGGTCACCATTTATGTTTTGTGGTTATTATAGAGTCATGGGCTCACCGTACAGCTCTGTATTTGCTCAAGACACGACTAGTTGACTAGTTAAACGCTCCACGTGGCACCTCTAGTGTTGCATCACATTATCTCACTACCATTGGGCCCACCTGTCGGCGTGTATCTACTCTATTCTTATAAAATCAGAGTTGGTGATGGTGTGCCTGCCATCCTGCAATGTAGGCCGTCCGATTTATATCTGACGGATAGGAAGGAAACTATGGCAATTTTGCAAAAAGGTACCCACACCCCTCTCCACATTTGCAAATAAGGCATTCCCCCGTTCATCCTTTTCTCTCACAAGATAAATAACTCATACAAATGCATCTTGATGTTACGTGCAACGCACGGGCAACTTGCTAGTAAGAATGAAAACAAACGATAAAAGAATATTGGACGGTGGATCGAAGTCATGACCACGGGCACAGCGGACAAGGTGGCCTTGTATTGGCATGCTGAGCTGTCTATTTTAACACATAGGAGTTGGTGTGGTGATTATACATGCATGCACACAAACTGCATGCATGCAACACTCACACGAACACGCGCAGCCACGCACGCACGCAACACTCACATGTACACACACAACCACGCACGCACACAACACTCACATGTACACACACAACCACGCACGCACGCAACACTCACATGCACACAAGCATGCATGCACACACCACACGACCAACACATACTTGCATGCTCAAGTGCTCAACCTACACATGCATGCGCACACATCTGGCCCTGACAGACACATACACAACCAGGTGGTTCCCGCGCACGGGTTGGAGTCTTGTCGCGCATGCGTAAATTTGTGTTTATCTGACCTTTTTCCTATGCGAACTGACAGGTGGGACCCACAAGGAACGTGGTCAATTTAACTAGTCAACATAGTGCCACGCAGACTATTTGGCCGGCCAACAGAGTGCAATCCGATGCTGAACGGTGAGCAAGTGACCGTATAATCACCGCAAAATGTATATAGCGATCGTAATGAGCATATTCTGAAGTCCGGTGACCGTAAGACACTTTTCGCTTGAAATACACTGACCGCCCGTGTATTTATATCTTCTCTCGCTCTCTCTGTGGAGCTGAGTAGGCCAACGTGCCAGTGCCTAAATTGGCACACGCCACCCCATTATTGTTGTACTGGTTTCATAAGAGCGAACAAGCATTCACGTCTACTGTACAAAACTATAGATATGAGTTACAAATGCTATGAAGATGAATACAAATATTTGAATCCACTTTATGCCCAATTTCTCTCTGTAGGCCCTCCAAAAGTACATCTCTACACGTTCTCGCATGTTACATCTAACAACTATGCAATTCAACACTACTTCTACACTCTTACACAATACATCATATGTGTTTTTAGTTTTACTAGATCTCATATTGTTACTTAATTATTCAGTTTACATGCATTAAAATTGCCTTTGAAATGTATGGGTAGTATCATCTACTGCGCGGGGAAAATCCCGCCTTTTCTTGTTTAATCGGGTTTGTATCGATGGATCGTGCGAAACAGCAGAACTATAGTAGTACTACAGTACAAGTAACAGTTCACTAGGCCGCCGTGTCGTGTACTCCTCCGTCGTAAGAGTGGAGCGCTCTCTTTCATAAATGTTCTAGTCCCTTTGGCCGACATGTGGGACATCAAATAACCGGGTCCACGTGCCATACCGAAATAACAGTGCAGAGCAGTAGGGGTGAAGCACCCTAGTCATGGCGTCGGCGTAGTAATGAGTAATGAGGCGTCAAATCACAAAGATGCACCTTTCCCGCAGTTAAGTTGGAGGGACGAAGTAATAATGCTAAAAAAAGAAGTTGGAGGGACGAAGCAACCATCATTTCACTCTTTGCTGAATCCGCTTCTCCCTCATCTTCTTCAAGTTAACCATGTGTTTCTTCTGTCATTGTTCTGCCTCATGTGGGACGCAGATCGGCTTGGTAAAGCATTGGCACGTGGGACAGCATGTTAGCAAACCGCCAAGCCAACTTCCACTAAAAATAAGAAACCTCCCCCGCCATTCGCGCAGCAAAATCACCTCCTTTTTAGGCCCCTCCCAATGCTCCACCTTGTACAGGTGCTAAGCCTGCCATGTAGGCGAAAAATCTGATGTGGCAAGACAATTAAGAGGAGAGAGATGGGTTTGGTGACCCCAGGAAGAAGCAATGCCAAACGCGCAAACCTAGGCCAAACATTTAAATGAAGCAAGCTCACTAATGCGTGAAAGTGTTTAGTAGCTAAATCATTAAATGATGGGAGCTTAGCAACAACAACTTAAGCACCAATGCATTGGGGACTATAGTTGCTAAACTATTTAATGTGCTTAGCACCTCATCTAAGCAACTATCCATTGGAAGAGGTCTTACTAATCTTGATACTATAATTTTTTAGATCAATATAATTGAGATTTGTATAGATAGCACACAGGAGCAAAACCAAGTGGTACGGTCAAGGGCATCCACAATGTGTAGCCAAATGTGAAAATAGCTTTTGGCATGAATGAGAACCATTGTGGACGGTGTTGCCAAAGCCAAAAAGATGGAACCGAAGCTCCCTAATTGATTGATTGAAGGAATAGAAAAATGCAACCTCTCTCGTCTTTCTCCCGTGCTTGGACGCTTGTACATTATAGAGCACATAGTCTACTCCCCTGTCCCTTCTATCACAAATCACAAAGCGGTGAGGTGTCAAATCACAAAGCACGGACGAAGCAACCATCATTTCACTCTTCGCTGACTCCGCTTCTCCATCGTCTTCTTCAAGAAACCACCTTACCGCACTAAGTTGGATGGGCGACGCTATTGTGTAGTACTAGTACATTTACGCGTCCTTTGGTTCAACGGACTTCCTGGATGCAAATAAGGCGGTTGTCTCAGCTTGTAGGCGGCACTTGAGAATGAATTACCATGGTCTCCCTCAATGGTGTTCTCCATCGAACGCACTTCGCCAAACCACAACGTTCGAGATATCGTCGACGTTCCGCAATGGGGAAGGAAGTCAAATAGTTACTACCTCCAATTTTTGTACACAAGTCCAGTATATCAAAATTACAATTTGCAGAAGGACACTAACACTAATCGAGGCAAAATTGATGGGGTTTGCATCGTACTAGCAACCAAGGACATTAATATAACCTTGCATGCATGCGGAAGTGAGAAGGTTGGTTTGCATGGTGCTGCATTAATGAAGTGATGAGGAGTGAGATGGTTAGCTCTTTGGGCGTTGGTGAAACAAATACACATTAATTGACACGTCAAACGAGGATTTGTATCGATCAATCTCGCGAAGGAAAACCCCGCCTTTCTTTTTTTAACACAAGTAGTACTCCTACGTACATACTTGTATCCTGTTTGGGTCTAGGCCTTGCATTGCCATACTTTGCCACACATTTTGCCAAGATTGCCTAAAGTTTTCAAAATGAAAAGGGGGTACACTTGCGCACGGCTGTCGCGGTCGCACCGCACCCTCACACAGTCGCTGCTGCACGCCGCCAACCCAACCAAGGGAACGCACCCTCACTAACACGTGTTACCGCATGTGATCAAACCAAACTCAGCCATCCTACCGCTGACACATAATTTTCATTCATACAGTATGTTTATCCAACTGCATGTTGGGGAAGATCCATACGGCCAATTGGGCAGGTCTATTGGGGAAGAAGAAGAGGTGAGGAAGAAGGGTTAGGAGACGTAGGGTATTCATCCAACCGCCTGAAACGATCGACTGACCCAAATGATGAAAGTCAGGCGGCTTGCATAAATATATGTTTTTACACAACAAAAGATCCCTAAAAACAACAACATAAAGAGAAACTATCACTGCTCGCGTAACGAGACGGCCTCGTCGTCTTTGGCTGCCGGCGCGAACCAACCGTAGCTGCCGACGTGTGTCTCCACACTGTGGTTTTCCTCGGCCTCCAACTACTCATTCACGCGGTTCTGCACGGACGAGAGCACCGCCCGGTTCAAGTCCAGGACGTTCGGTTCCACCTATAGGAGGGACTTGGTGGCAGCGGCATCCGCATGCTCTGCGTCAAGTTGAGCATCCGCCGCCCGGTTCAAGCCCAAGACGTCCGGTTCCATGTGCAGGAGGGCCTCGATGGCAGCGGCATCCGCGCGCTCCATGTTGAGTTGAGCCTCCGCCGCCCGGTTCAAGTCCAGGACGTCCGGTTCCGCCTGCAGGAAGGCCTTGATGGCAGCGGCATCCGAGCGCTCCATGTCAAATTGCGCCACCACTGCCCGGTTCACATCCACGACATCCGGTTCCGCCTGCAGGAGGGCCTCGATGGCAGCAGCATGCGCGCGCTCCACATTGAGTTGAGCCTCCGCCTCCCAGTCCTCCTTTAGTATCGCCAGGTTAACCGTTTGTCTGCCTACACCGTGGGGGACCCGGGCGTCGGCATGAAGTCGACGTCCATCGTCTTATACGCATCGGGGGCCTTCTATGCCACGACCTACGCCATGAACATTGGATCGGCTTCCTCCTCCTCGGAGCTTGGCTCTAGAGAACTCAGGGATTGGCCCGCCACAAAGCGAGCTTGGGAATGGAGGTGTGTGCCGCCGACCGCTGCTGTGATTTCTGTGCGGCGCTCCGGCATTAGCATCTTGTAGTACGTGATCTTGTGGCGTACCATGGCTTTCCAACGAACCAGGGGACGATTGATGCGGGCTAGGGGATCGAAAGGTGGGGGAATGGGCTGGAGAGGAGGTATGGTTTTGGGGCAGTGGCTAGCGTAGGCCGAGCAGCGAAGGTCCTCATGTGAATAGTGGTTCCGGTGATGACCGGTCAACCGGTTTTGACTATACATCGCTCTTGTTGCGTTCGCATTGCACCCCGGCACGCTGGACCCTCCACGTCGCTCGCCGAATGGAACATGCTTCGTCTTGCGTTTTTGCTCGCTTGGGGGACCGCGGTTGAGAGCAAACCGACGTCCCTCCCCCTCCCCCACCCGCGTCATTTATACTACTACTCCCTTTGTTTTATGCAGAGTAAATAAAAACAGAGAGAGTATAGTACGGATGAGGATCCCCTAACGTGGTCGAACCTGCCATTGAGTAACTGACATGCGGGGCCTAGCAAGCATGGGGCCCGCCAGTATAGTACTATGAGCACTGCATACTCTATTGCAGATGTTGTCAGTACTCCACTAGTACTATTGGACAATAAAAAATTACTATTGTACTGGCTATACGTGGTGAAATTCTAGTAGGAAGAGCATGCGCGAGAACAAACACATTCATGTGTTTGAAATCAAATTGGAAACAATTTCTGTTTGAATACAAATCTAGGAGTATGTATGAATCTAACCCTATTGATTGGGCGTTGTTGAATGTTGATACTTTTTCTGTAAGTTTGATCAAAGTAGAGATACCTTGACTACACATAAAACTTATATGTAAACTAGAAAGGATCGGAGGGGGTATATTGTATGTTCAAAAGCGAAACAAACATTGAATAACCTTTATATATGATTTGATGATGCTATGATCACCGGTTCAAAATTTTGAATCCGCCTTAGGTATCACACATGCACCCACTCCTTCTCTCTTGGTTTCATCTCGGGGTCCGGAGATCGATTGAAAAAGGAATAGGGTGGGTACAGTACGTTTGTCTCGCTTATGAACATATAATATACTCCCTTCGATCCCCACAGACCCCCCCCCTTGCGTGGGTCGTTTCTATCATAGAAATAGACCAAACCTTTGTCTCCTTGCACGACACACAATTGATCTCTCAACATCAATTGATCTCATCAAGATGTGTCGAGGCATGAACCGAATGGGATGTCAAAACTAAGACAGGAAGTGACACGTAGTGGAGGTAAAGTGAAACTTAAACGAACCGTTTGTCTGTATGCATGTCAAACAAATTACAACATTGGAAGTACAAGCATGGTCTAGGCCCACATGTCAATGATACTTGGCGGGATGTTCAAATGAGGCATGCGGGAGGATGGACTCGACCAGAGGGCCGCATGATCGATGGAGAAGAGGGTTGGAGAGGAATGAGAAATAAGCAACGCCACATGATTATACTTGAACGGCTCAAATAAACAACAAGTTGTCTCGTTTTCCCTTCATTCTTGGTCACGGAGTAAGATACTCCCTCTGTTTTTATTCACTATTCATATTAGGTTTGACTGAAGTCAAACTTCATAAGATTTGACCAAATTTATAGAAAAATATGAACATTTACAATAGCAAATCTATATGATGTGAAAGTATATTCAATAATGAATCTAATGGTATTGATTTGTTATTGTATATGTTATTATTTTTGTCTATAAACTTTGTCAAAGTTTACAAAGTTTGACTTTGAGCAAAGCTAAAATGCGGAGTAAATAAAAGCAGAGGGAGTACGCATGGACTAGTATAGTTACTACTGCCGGAACATGGTAAGTTGGACCCCTAAATGCGGGCACGGATCGGGCACACCTCAATTATTCCTTCAAACAGTCGGACACCTACATTAGCACACCATCCGGCTACTTAATCAAGTGTTACGCTTCACTAGTTGAAAAGGAAAAGGGTGGTACCGTACCCAAAACCACCACACTTGGGGCTAGGGTAACAACTTGGTACTGTACCACATTTGAACCAAGGCACAAAAACCAACTGTTCTGCGCCTAATGCGCAACGCGGAGCACTGACGCTCGAATTTGGCCGGCGACTAGTCCAATGGAGGAGCTGGCCCACTACCTCCTCACTACCGACAACTGTTCATGTGGTTCGTGGGGGCCAGCAACGTGGCGCAACTCCTGCGCTGCTTGTGGACACGGCGACCGCGGTGAGCGACACGCTCATCATCACTAGACACGGTTGGCTTTAGTGTGCCGAGGGTGGCGTTAGCGCTGTGGCACGACCAGTGGATCAACACCCGGCTCATCGAGAATGCACGGGGAGCCTGTAACACCCTCGATGCGACTATATCTCCCACGTGTCGAGGCACGACTTAGAGGCATAATCGCATTGAAGGCATATGTCGCAAGTTAGGCAATCTTCACAACATCCCATGTAATATAGATAATAAAAGGGGAGAGAACATAGTTGTCTTACACTCGCCACGTCAATCAAGTACATAAATAACATTACATCATCCAAACACTCATGGCCCGACTACGGCGCCAAAATAAAAGATAACCCAACATGCGACACGGTCCCGATCACCCCCAACTGGGCACCACTACTGATCGTCAGGAAAGGAAACATAGTAACGTTGAGAGTCTTAGTCGAACTCCCACTTGAGCTCAAATGTGTCTCCTGGAGCGGAATCATCAGGCCCTACATCTGGTGTAATAGTAATCTGTGAGCCACAGGGACTCAGCAATCTCGCACCCTCGCGATCAAGACTATTTAAGCTTATAGGTAAGGCAGGGTAAATATAAGTGGAGCTGCAGCAAGCGACTAGCAAGTAAGGTGGCTAACTTATTCGCAAAAGAGAGCGAGAAGAGGAGGCAAAGCGCGAGCGAGAAACTAGAGAGCAGCCTACGCAAACATTACTCCAACACCGTGTCCACTTCCCGGTCTCCGCCGAGAAGAGGCCGTCACGGTAACACACTCAGTTGATTCATTTTAATTAAGTTAAGGTTCAAGTTATCTACAACCGGACATTAACAAATTCCCATCTGCCCATAACTGCGGGCACGGCTTTCGAAAGTTCAAAACCCTGCAGGGGAGTCCCAACTTAGCCCATGACAAGCTCTCACGGTCAACGAAGGAATAGACCTCCTCCCAAGACGTTCTGATCAGACTCGGTATCTCGGTTATTCAAGACACTTCGACAGGTTAAAACAAGACCAGCAACACCGCCTGAATGTGCCAACAAATCCCGATAGGAGCTGCACATATCTCTTTCTCAGGGCACACTCAGATTGTCCTAGGTACGGGTAGGCCAGCCCAGAGTTGCCCCTGGTGGCCACCGGTAGCTGACAGGTGGACCAACACTCAGAGGAGCACTGGCCCGGGGGGGTTAAAATAAGATGACCCTCAGGCTCCGCAAACCCAAGGGAAAAAGAGGCTAGGTGGCAAATGGTAAAACCAAGGTTGGGCATTGCTGGAAAAGCTTTAATCAAGGCGAACTATCAAGGGGTTCCCATTATAACGCAACCGCGTAAGGAACGCAAAAATCCGGGAACATAACACCGATATGACGGAAACTAGGGCGGCAAGAGTGGAACAAAACACTAGGCGAGAGGCCGAGCCTTCCACCCTTTACCAAGTATATAGATGCATTAAGATAACAAGATAATATAATGGTATCCCAACAAGTAAAATAAATGTTCCAACAAGGAACGGCCTCCAATCTTCACCTGCAACTAGCAACGCTATAAGAGGGGCTGAGCAAAGCGGTAACATAGCCAATCAACGGTTTGCTAGGACAATGGTGGGTTAGAGGTTTGACATGGCAATTTGGGAGGCTTGAAAGCAAGTGGTAGGCATCGTAGCATTGGCATAGCAAAAGAGCGAGCAGTCTAGCATAGCAAAGATAGTAGTGATTTCGAGGGTATGATCATCTTGCCTGCACAGTTGTCAGAGTTGACTGGATCCTCGAAAGCAAACTCAACGGGCTCCTCGTTAGCGAACTCGTCTCTCGGATCTACCCAAACA
Source organism: Triticum urartu (assembly GCF_003073215.2). Classification (NCBI taxonomy): domain Eukaryota; kingdom Viridiplantae; phylum Streptophyta; class Magnoliopsida; order Poales; family Poaceae; genus Triticum; species Triticum urartu. The sequence continues at coordinate 405,877,148 of NC_053027.1, read as the reverse complement.
AGACAAACAAGCAACAAGGACACAATCAACCACGTGCAAGGAACAAACAAAATGATGCAAAGATGATATGCTATGCGGGATGAGATGCGGGATGCATATGCAAGATGTGACAGGAAATGCAAGAACCTGGCCTCAACTTGGAAATCCAAGTGTGCCACTGGAAAGACGATATAAAGAATGCCGGAATCGGAGTTACGGTTTGGAAATGGCAAGCGATTCAAATATGACACCGGTCTACGATTTACAGCAAGTAGCCAACTAAATGCAACGAAATGAACATGTTGAAGCACCCAAACATGACAACAAAATACATGGCAGGGATGCATTCAAGATGCTTAACAAAAGTCTAGCACTGAGCTACGGCCAAATCATCCATTAACAGGTTCAAACAAGTATGGCAAAAATGCATATGGCAAACAGATCTCAGACTTAGTGAAATTAACACTTGTCTGGAATTTCAGATCAGGTAGCCCTCTTCGGAGCAACAAAACTACATGTTACAGGACCTGAACATGTCAAAGTAAAACATAGCATGGAGCTACTCAAAGAGCTTAACAAAAGTCCCTTAGTGACCTTGATCCAAAAGGGATCAGAAAATACAATTGCAAGCATGTGAACATAGCAAAAACATAATCAGATCACAGACTTAGTGAAAACTAGAGCATGCTGAAAACAGATATCAAGTAGGCATGTTTACGAGGTCGATGCACTCAATACGGAGCAAGTCATAATAAACTAAGCATACACCCATCAAGAAGGCACAAAATGCAAGCTAGACATGGCAAGAACAATAGCATAGCATGCACGGATCAACTACAACATCATCGGCAAAATTGCACACAAGTTGACAATCTGCCCAGATTCACAAAGTAGCAAAAGTAGAGCTCGATTGACTCAAGCTAGGGTGCTCCATAATTGCAAACAAAGGCATGGATGGATAGAGCACTACAAGATTAACAAAACATCCTCACCGATCATCCTCAAAAGAGGCACGGATCACTAGGAAACAACATGAACATATGGCCATATGAGATAAAGAGACCAAGGACTTAGTGGAAATGCTAAGTCCCTGAAAACAGAATTAACAAGTGCACCACTTTGCAAGCTTGTGCTAGTCACCACACACATCACAAAAATACATGGGTTGCACCTCTGGAAAGATGACAAAACCCTTAACAAAACATATGTAGAACTCATGGGCATAGCATGCACACATTAATCATGGCAAAAATGACAAAAAGCTAAATGGAGCAGCAGATCTGACAATTATCTCAAGTAGCCCTCTTCTAACAGCATTTCGGGCATCAAGATGAACTCAAATGAAAATGATGCAATCGAATGAAATGATGTACTCTCTGAGATGAACATTTTGATATACTATATGCATGAAGCGGAGCTACGGATGCAAAGTTACGAGGCTATGAACAGGAGCATATGGACTAGAAAATTCCGGGGACTTAGAAGAAAAAAAGAACCACCAGATCTAGGGTTTCGGTGGCACGCAATCCGAGGTCGACCGGATCCCTCGCAGGAGTCGTTGGTCGGGGCGGTGGCCGGAGCGGGAGGAAGAGGCGGCCGAGGGGAGGAAGAGACCGGGGCGGCGGAGAGGAGGCGAGGCCGAGGCGAGGGGCGGCGGAGCCGCGGCGGCCGGCGACGAGGCGAGGTGGCGGCGCATGGTGGCGGCGGAGCGGCGCCGGGCGGCGGCGGCTCGCGGCGAAGGCGGCGGGGCCGGCGAACGGGGCGAGGAGGCAGGCGGCTTCGGGCGGCGGCGCGGGGGAGATGAGCCGCGGGGGCCGGCTCCGGGCTCCCCGGGCCGCGCGGCGGTGGGCGGCGGTACAGGGACACGTGGCGTGACGGTAGAGGCTGGGAGCGGCGGCGGGATTTGCCCGGCGTCGCCCGAACGTGTCCGGCGGCGCGGAGGGAAAAATTAGGGTTTCGGGGGAGAGGAAGATCCGGATTCGAAGGGGTTCTTTAAATAGGCATAGAGGGAGTTAGGAGAGTCCAAATGAGGTGCGGTTTTCGGCCACGCGATCGTGATCGAACGATCTAGATGATGGAGAAGTCTTAGGTGGATTTTGGGCCAAATTGGAGTTGTGTTGGGCTGCAACACACATGAGGCCTTTTCGGTCCCTCGGTTAACCGTTGGAGTATCAAACGAAGTCCAAATGATACGAAACTTGACAGGCGGTCTACCGGTAGTAAACCAAGGCCGCTTGGCAAGTCTCGGTCCAATCCGGAGATGTTTAATCCCCACACACGAAAGAAAGGTACAAAAGACCACCGGAGGAGAACGAAGCACCGGAATGCAAAACGGACAATGGGGAAAATGCTCGAATGCATGAGACGAACACGTATGCAAATGCAATGCACATGATGACATGATATGAGATGCATGACAACGATCACAACACACGGAGGCAAAGACCCGAACCCAAGAAAATAAAATAACTTAGCGCCGGAAATGGCAAGAGTTGGAGTACAAATTGGGAAAGTTACATCCGGGGTGTTACAACACTCCACCACTACGAAAGGATCTCGTCCCGAGATCTAGGACTGAAAGAATGCCGGGTACTCAGAACGGAGGTGATCCTCGCGTTCCCAGGTAGCTTCACGGTCGGAATGGTGTGACCACTTGACTTTGAGAAATTTTATTGACCTGTTGCGAGTCCTGCGTTCAGTCTCTTCAAGAATAGCAACTGGGTGCTCATGATAAGAGAGATCTTCTTGGAGCTCAATATCCTCGAAGTTGACAGTGCGGTCAGGAGTCTTGAAGCACTTTCGAAGCTGAGAGACATGGAACACGTCATGAACATTTGCAAAGTTTGAAGGAAGCTCGAGTTGATAGGCGAGGTCGCCTCTCTTGCTGACAATCTTGAAAGGTTCCACGTATCTGGGGGCAAGCTTCCCTTTGATACCGAAACGATGAGTACCTTTCATAGGAGAGACACGGAGGTAAACATGATCTCCGATCTCGAAAGCCAAATCACAGTGCTTACTATCATAGTAGCTCTTCTGACGGGATTGGGCTGCTTTGAGGTTATCACGAATGACTTTGCACATTTCCTCTGCCTCTGTGATTAAGTCATTTCCAAGAAGCTGACGTTCACCGGTTTCAGACCAGTTGAGAGGGGTACGGCACTTCCTGCCATACAGAATTTCAAATGGGGCCTTGCCCGAACTTGCTTGAAAACTGTTGTTGTAGGAGAATTCAGCATAAGGAAGACAATCCTCCCACTTCATGCCGAAGGAGATCACACAAGCCCTGAGCATATCTTCAAGAATCTGGTTGACACGCTCGACTTGACCGCTAGTTTGAGGATGGAAAGCTGTGCTGAAGCGGATGTTGGTGCCCATGGCCTTCTGAAAAGAATCCCAAAACTTGGAGGCAAAGATGCTGCAACGGTCTGAAGAGATCACTTGTGGAATACCGTGCAGAGAGACAATACGAGAGGTATAGAGTTCCGCCAATTGAGCTGCAGTGATCGACTCTTTGATAGGCAGAAAGTGAGCCACTTTGGTGAGTTTGTCGATGACAACGAATATAGCATCATTGCCACGCTTGGACTTTGGAAACCCAGTCACGAAGTCCATCTCAATGTGGTCAAACTTCCATTCTGGAATGGCAAGAGGTTGGAGGAGACCAGCTGGCCTTTGGTGTTCTGCCTTCACTCTTTTGCAGACATCACATTCATTCACGAATTGAGCAATCTCGCGCTTCATTCGAGTCCACCAATAAGCTTGCTTAAGGTCCTGATACATCTTCGTGCTCCCAGGATGGATGGAGAGGAGAGAATTGTGAGCTTCGTTCAAGATCACTTTACGGAGGTCACCTTTGGGTACAACAATATGATCCTCGAAGAAGAGAGTATCCTTGTCATCAAGGCGGTAGCACTTGTACTTGGGTAGACTCTTGGGAATCCCAATCTTCACCTTTTTCACCATAGTATCAAGAAGCTGGGCTTGGCGAATCTGGTCTTCCAAGGTAGGAGAGACTTGAAGGTTGGCGAGGAAACCTTGAGGAACAACTTGCAGATTAAGTTTGCGGAAAGCTTCACAAAGCTCAGGTTGATAAGGCTTAAGAATCAGACTGTTGCAGTAAGCCTTTCTGCTCAATGCGTCAGCAATCACATTGGCCTTGCCTGGAGTGTACTCAATACTCGGATTATACTCTTGAATCATTTCGACCCATCGAGTTTGCCTGAGGTTGAGATTAGGCTGAGTGAAGATGTACTTGAGACTCTTGTGATCAGTGAAAATGTCCACTTTTCTTCCCAATAGAAGATGTCTCCAAGTCAAAAGAGCATGCACAACTGCCGCCAACTCGAGATCATGAGTGGGGTAGTTCTTCTCATTAGGCTTTAACTGGCGAGATGTATAAGCAACAACTTTCTTCTCTTGCATCAATACTGCGCCAAGACCTTGGAGAGAGGCATCACAAAAGACCTCGTACGGCTTGGATTCATCAGGCGGAGTCAGAACTGGAGCAGTGATCAATTTCTCTTAGTGTTGAAAGCAATGTCACACTCTGGAGACCAAACGTACTTGACGTGCTTCTGGAGAAGATTTGAGAGAGGCTTTGCGATCTTAGAAAAGTTTTCAACAAATCTTCGGCGGTAGCTTGCGAGACCGAGGAAACTACGGAGTTGCTTCACGTTCTGAGGAGGTTCCCAATTCACAATTGCAGACACCTTTGCAGGATTCACGGCAATACCTTTGGCAGAGATGATATGACCAAGATAAAGAACCTCATCGAGCCAAAATTCACACTTGGAGAACTTGGCGTAGAACTGATGTTCCCTGAGCTTATCAAGAACCAAACGCAAGTGCTTGGCATGATCTTCCTTGTTCTTGGAGAAAACCAGAATGTTGTCAAGATAGACCAAAACAAAGTCATTGGTGTAGGCGTTGAAGATGAAGTTCATCATGCGAGAGAACGTCGGAGGAGCGTTGACGAGGCCAAAAGACATGACAGTGTATTCATATGAACCAAAACTTGTCCTGAAAGCCGTCTTGGGAATATCTTGCTCACGGATTCGAATCTGATGATAACCCATACGGAGATCAAGCTTGGAGAATACTTGGGCACCTTTGAGTTGTTCGAACAGCTCATTGATGTTGGAAAGTGGGTATTTATTCTTTATGGTCTTCTTGTTCAATGGACGGTAATCAACACAAAGTCGGTCCGTTCCATCCTTCTTCTTTACAAAAAGAACACCACAACCCCATGGAGAAGAACTAGGCCGGATGAGACCCATTTTCTCTTGAATATCGAGTTGCTTCTTCAGCTCCTTCAACTCTTCAGGTCCGAGCTTGTAAGGACGTTTGCACACAGGTTCCGTGCCAGGCTCAAGATCAATAACGAATTCAACTGGCCGGTGCGGAGGCATTCCTGGAAGCTCTTCTGGAAAGACGTCTTGATATTCGCAAACGACTGGAATTTGCGAGATGGCATCCAGTTCACCCTTCTCATTGAGAGAAAACAGACGGATGGTATTATCCCGAGCGGCAAAGACAATTACATCCTCAGACGAATGAGTCAATTGAATCTGCCTGGCTGCACAATCAAGCTGAGCCTTGTGCTTAGAAAGCCAATCCATTCCGAGAATAAGATCAATATCCGAGTCACCAAGAACCGTTGGAGAAGCCAGAAACTTGTAGTCACCCAAAGTGATAGTAACATCCGGAACGATGGAGTTAGCATGCATGCACTTACCGGGAGAGACAACTGCTAAAGGACTAGGCAAAACTTGCGAAACCAATTCATGCCTAGATGTAAACGGTCTCGAGATGAAACAATGTGATGCACCAGTGTCAAAAAGAACTTTAGCTGGAATATCATTAACAGGAAGGTTACCCATGATCACATCTGACGAGTCCTCTGCCTGGGCTGCATTCATCAAATTGAGCTTGGCATGCTTGGGGTTATGCTTGACCACAGCTGTACTTGCCGATCTCACAGGAGGAGGAGGAGGAAGACGCCTCTGGTTGAAACACTTGTTGGCATAGTGACCCTTCTGTTGGCACTTGTTGCACATGACCTCTGAAAGCGGACGGTGATACGGAGCACTCGATCTTGGAGCTTGAGACGAAGTCTTGTTCTGAAAGCCAGGGTTGGGTGGGTGGGAAGATCCACTACCACCTTTGCTCTTCTGCTGATACGGTTGACGGAACGGAGGAGGAGGAAGCCAATACTTCTGCTGCTTGGCCACTTGAGTAGAGGAAGAAGGAGTAGCATCTCTGACTCGCTTCTTGGAAGCATCACACCTCAACTGAGCAGCCTCTTGCTTCAATGCCATGTTGTAGAAGTCATCGTACCTCAAGGGCTCAAAGAGAACAAGAGCTAGCTGAATTTCTTCTCTAAGACCACCCCTGAACTGGTATATCATGCTCTTCTCATCAGGTACGTCCTGCTTGGCAAAGCGAGCGAGAATCTGAAACAACTTGTTGTAGTCATAGACAGACAAAGAGCCTTGCTTCAGGTTGCGGAATTCCTCACGCTTGCTTTCAACCACGCTCTGAGGAATATGATGAGCTCGGAAATCTCGACGGAAATCATCCCAAGTGATAACACGTCCACCCCTAGAATCCTTGTAGTGCTGGAACCATTCTGCAGCTTGATCTTTGAGTTGGAAGGAAACGAACTTGACAAAGTCCTCAGGCCTGACGTTACTGCACTCGAAATGCTTGCACAGATCCACTAGCCAATCGTCAGCATCGGTTGCCTCAACACAATTGCTGAAAGTCTTTGGCCCATTAGCAACGAACTGGTTGAGTGAAGCAAAGTGATTCGGATTGCTGCCTTGGTTCCCTTGGTTGCCTTGATTGCGCTTTTGAAGAATTTGCATGATTAACTGTGTGTTTGCATTGGTTGCAGCCATCACAGCTTGCCATGCCTCTGGAGGAGGTGGAGGTGGTGGCGGATCAGGATTCGGAGTCGTGCGCGTTGGAGGAGCCATCCTGAAGAGGTTGACCACCATTAGCACATTGATAGACAAATATTGGAGCTGAATCCAACGGAATGAAAATTGCAACATATAGTCTTCACATCCGAACAAAATGAACGAATGCATTCCTCCTGAAATGATCACATATCCATAAATTCAGAAGCCACGTAGAATTAAGGTAGAGAAATAAATCAACAAGGTACGGATCAAGAACGAATAATCGGTAAGAAATCCCCATCTCAAACCAATATCCGTGGAAGAAGAACTAGAGCTACTAGAATTCCCACCTATGAAACTCCCGAACCTTTCCGGTTATGCAATCACGTGTTGGGGATACAGGGGAAGCATAATATCTCACCCAAACTAGCAAATCCTACATCCAGCTGTATCCATCCTTCAACACATAACCAGGAAACCTTCTGAAACCATCTACCTCAACCTTCGAAAAGCATCCGTTATACAAGTTATGGCGATACTCCCAAACTCCCACCCCAGTACTGGGTGGCGTCGATGTTATCTCACCAACGAACTGCATAAAAGAGATTTTCGATGTCGGCGTACTAAACTCAGGTATTCCAGAACTGCAACGATAAAATTATGACGACAACACCTCAGAGCTCAACTCCCCGGGACACTTCCACAAAACCCCTGACAGGAGGCACCAAGACAATGTTCTCATCATAAAACCATCGGAACGATTCCAAGATACCCGCGTGATCCTAAAATTTTTTTTAGTGAAATTTGAGAAGAGAAGAGTCAAAACTCTACGTCAGGATGCCTTACCAGAGCGATGAGGAGACTGGGAAGTAAAAAGAATTCCTAAACTCTCCGATATATAATTCCTAAATGACTCAAAACATTTTTCTAGACACAACTCGGCCGCTAAAAACGATCAAGCAATGGGGCTCCTAAGGTCAGGGAAGGCTCTGATACCAACTTGTAACACCCTCGATGCGACTATATCTCCCACGTGTCGAGGCACGACTTAGAGGCATAATCGCATTGAAGGCATATGTCGCAAGTTAGGCAATCTTCACAACATCCTATGTAATATAGATAATAAAAGGGGAGAGAACATAGTTGGCTTACACTCGCCACGTCAATCAAGTACATAAATAACATTACATCAGCCAAACACTCATGGCCCGACTACGGCGCCAAAATAAAAGATAACCCAACATGCGACACGGTCCGGATCACCCCCAACTGGGCACCACTACTGATCGTCAGGAAAGGAAACATAGTAACGTTGAGAGTCTTCGTCAAACTCCCACTTGAGCTCAAACGCGTCTCCTGGAGCGGAATCATCAGGCCCTGCATCTGGTGTAATAGTAATCTGTGAGCCACAGGGACTCACCAATCTCGCACCCTCGCGATCAAGACTATTTAAGCTTATAGGTAAGGCAGGGTAAATATAAGTGGAGCTGCAGCAAGCAACTAGCAAATAAGGTGGCTAACTTATTCGCAAAAGAGAGCGAGAAGAGGAGGCAAAGCGCGAGCGAGAAACTAGAGAGCAGCCTGCGCAAACATTACTCCAACACCGTGTCCACTTCCCGGTCTCCGCTGAGAAGAGGCCGTCACGGTAACACACTCAGTTGATTCATTTTAATTAAGTTAAGGTTCAAGTTATCTACAACCGGACATTAACAAATTCTCATCTGCCCATAACCGCGGGCACGGCTTTCGAAAGTTCAAAACCCTGCAAGGGAGTCCCAACTTAGCCCATGACAAGCTCTCACGGTCAACGAAGGAATAGACCTCCTCCCAAGACGTTCCGATCAGACTCGGTATCTCGGTTATTCAAGACACTTCGACAGGTTAAAACAAGACCAGCAACACCGCCCGAATGTGCCAACAAATCCCGTTAGGAGCTGCACATATCTCTTTCTCAGGGCACACTTAGATTGTCCTAGGTACGGGTAGGCTAGCCCAGAGTTGCCCCTGGTGGCCACCGGTAGCTGACAGGTGGACCAACACTCAGAGGAGCACTGGCCCGGGCGGTTAAAATAAGATGACCCTCGGGCTCTGGAAACCCAAGGGAAAAAGAGGCTAGGTGGCAAATGGTAAAACCAAGGTTGGGCATTGCTGGAAAAGCTTTAATCAAGGCGAACTATCAAGGGGTTCCCATTATAACCCAACCGCGTAAGGAACGCAAAAATCCGGGAACATAACACCGATATGACGGAAACTAGGGCGGCAAGAGTGGAACAAAACACTAGGCGAGAGGCCGAGCCTTCCACCCTTTACCAAGTATATAGATGCGTTAAGATAACAAGATAATATAATGGTATCCCAACAAGTAAAATAAATGTTTCAACAAGGAACGGCCTCCAATCTTCACCTGCAACTAGCAACGCTATAAGAGGGGCTGAGCAAAGCGGTAACATAGCCAATCAACGGTTTGCTAGGACAATGGTGGGTTAGAGGTTTGACATGGCAATTTGGGAGGCTTGAAAGCAAGTGGTAGGCATCGTAGCATTGGCGTAGCAAAAGAGCGAGCAGTCTAGCATAGCAAAGATAGTAGTGATTTCGAGGGTATGATCATCTTGCCTGCACAGTTGTCAGAGTTGACTGGATCCTCGAAAGCAAACTCAACGGGCTCCTCGTTAGCGAACTCATCTCCCGGATCTACCCAAACAAGACAAACAAGCAACAAGGACACAATCAACCACGTGCAAGGAACAAACAAAACGATGCAAAGATGATATGCTATGCGGGATGCGATGCGGGATGCATATGCAAGATGTGACAGGAAATGCAATAACCTGGCCTCAACATGGAAATCCAAGTGTGCCACTGGAAAGATGAGATGAAATCTCTTGAAAACGATATAAAGAACGCCGGAATCGGAGTTACGGTTTGGAAATGGCAAGCGATTCAAATATGACACCGGTCTACGATTTACAGCAAGTAGCCAACTAAATGCAACGAAATGAACATGTTGAAGCACCCAAACATGACAAAAAAAATACATGGCAGGGATGCATTCAAGATGCTTAACAAAAGTCTAGCACTGAGCTACGGCCAAATCATCCATTAACAGGTTCAAACAAGCATGGCAAAAATGCATATGGCAAACAGATCTCAGACTTAGTGAAATTAACACTTGTCTGGAATTTCAGATCAGGTAGCCCTCTTCGGAGCAACAAAACTACATGTTACAGGACCTGAACATGTCAAAGTAAAACATAGCATGGAGCTACTCAAAGAGCTTAACAAAAGTCCCTTAGTGACCTTGATCCAAAAGGGATCAGAAAATACAATTGCAAGCATGTGAACATAGCAAAAACATAATCAGATCACAGACTTAGTGAAAACTAGAGCATGCTGAAAACAGATATCAAGTAGGCATGTTTACGAGGTCGATGCACTCAATACGGAGCAAGTCATAATAAACTAAGCATACACCCATCAAGAAGGCACAAAATGCAAGCTAGACATGGCAAGAACAATAGCATAGCATGCACGGATCAACTACAACATCATCGGCAAAATTGCACACAAGTTGACAATCTGCCCAGATTCACAAAGTAGCAAAAGTAGAGCTCGATTGACTCAAGCTAGGGTGCTCCATAATTGCAAACAAAGGCATGGATGGATAGAGCACTACAAGATTAACAAAACATCCTCACCGATCATCCTCAAAAGAGGCACGGATCACTAGGAAACAACATGAACATATGGCCATATGAGATAAAGAGACCAAGGACTTAGTGGAAATGCTAAGTCCCTGAAAACAGAATTAACAAGTGCACCACTTTGCAAGCTTGTGCTAGTCACCACACACATCACAAAAATACATGGGTTGCACCTCTGGAAAGATGGACAAAACCCTTAACAAAACATATGTAGAACTCATGGGCATATCATGCACACATTAATCATGGCAAAAATGACAAAAAGCTAAATGGGGAGTACAGCAGATCTGACAATTATCTCAAGTAGCCCTCTTCTAACAGCATTTCGGGCATCAAGATGAACTCAAATGAAAATGATGCAATCGAATGAAATGATGTACTCTCTGAGATGAACATTTTGATATACTATATGCATGAAGCGGAGCTACGGATGCAAAGTTACGAGGCTATGAACAGGAGCATATGGACTAGAAAATTCCGGGGACTTAGAAGAAAAAAAGAACCACCAGATCTAGGGTTTCGGTGGCACGCAATCCGAGGTCGACCGGATCCCTCGCAGGAGTCGTTGGTCGGGGCGGTGGCCGGAGCGGGAGGAAGAGGCGGCCGAGGGGAGGAAGAGACCGGGGCGGCGGAGAGGAAGCGAGGCCGAGGCGAGGGGCGGCGGAGCCGCGGCGGCCGGCGACGAGGCGAGGTGGCGGCGCATGGTGGCGGCGGAGCGGCGCCGGGCGGCGGCGGCTCGCGGCGAAGGCGGCGGGGCCGGCGAACGGGGCGAGGAGGCAGGCGGCTTCGGGCGGCGGCGGGGGGAGATGAGCCGCGGGGGCCGGCTCCGGGCTCCCCGGGCCGCGCGGCGGCGGGCGGCTGTACAGGGACACGTGGCGCGACCGGAGAGGCTGGGAGCGGCGGCAGGATTTGTCCGGCGTCGCCCGGACGTGTCCGGCGGCGCAGAGGGAAAAATTAGGGTTTCGGGGGAGAGGAAGATCCGGATTCGAAGGGGTTGTTTAAATAGGCATAGAGGGAGCTAGGAGAGTCCAAATGAGGTGCGGTTTTCGGCCACGCGATCGTGATCGAACGATCTAGATGATGGAGAAGGCTTAGGTGGATTTTGGGCCAAATTGGAGTTGTGTTGGGCTGCAACACACATGAGGCCTTTTCGGTCCCTCGGTTAACCGTTGGAGTATCAAACGAAGTCCAAATGATACGAAACTTGACAGGCGGTCTATCGGTAGTAAACCAAGGCCGCTTGGCAAGTCTCGGTCCAATCCGGAGATGTTTAATCCCCACACACGAAAGAAAGGTAGAAAAGACCACCGGAGGAGAACGAAGCGCCGGAATGCAAAACGGACAACGGGGAAAATGCTCGAATGCATGAGACGAACACGTATGCAAATGCAATGCACATGATGACATGATATGAGATGCATGACAACGATCACAACACACGGAGGCAAAGACCCGAACCCGAGAAAATAAAATAACTTAGCGTTGGAAACGGCAAGAGTTGGAGTTCAAATTGGGAAAGTTACATCCGGGGTGTTACAGAGCTGAAGTGTGCGCGCGCCGCGACGCGTCCGCGGAGTGTTGTAGCTCGGCCAACTGCATCCCCAGGACCTAAGACCATGCCGGGTCATCTTGCTTTTTCAATGAAAAGTGGGGATCGCATGTGAGCAAAGGGCATCTCCAACATTGCCACGACCACATGTGACTACCCTGGCACACCAAAAACATTCGTCCATCTCGCCATCATGTGGTGCGTTCCCAGCCAGCGCCAGCTGCACACATTCATGCCGCCCGTCCATATGTCGTCATTAAGAGGCTCGGTGCCTGAGGAACCAACTCCGACGACTAAATGATGCACCCGAACGCTTGGCCTCACGGGAATGCGCTACTTAAAGCGGCAATGCCCAGCTAAACTCCACACTATAGCACATCATCCTGCTACCTGGCACCACATCCGCCAAGATCGTGAGAGCGAACGCTCTACAGGAGAGCCTGTCTTCGGGGATGAAGCTCAAGGTCGCCTCCTGTCGGTGTCAAAAGCGGCGGATCTCGGGTAGGGGGGTCCCGAACTGTGCGTCTAGGCCGAATGGTAACAGGAGGCAAGGGACACGAAGTTTTACCCAGGTTCGGGCCCTCTTGATGGAGGTAAAACCCTACGTCCTGCTCGATTAATATTGAAGATATGGGTGTTACAAGAGTAGATCTACCACGAGATCAGAGAGGCTAAACCCTAGAAGCTAGCCTATGGTATGATTATATGTTGTGATTGTTTTTCTACGGACTAAAACCCTCCGATTTATATAGACACCGGAGAGGGTTAGGGTTACACAAGGTCGGTTACAAAGGAGGAGATATCCATATACGTATTGCCTAGCTTGCCTTCCACGCCTAGTAGAGTCCTATCTGGACACGAGACAAGTCTTCAATCTTGTATCTTCATAGTCTAACAGTCCGGCCAATGGAGATAGTCCGGTTGTCCGGATACCCCCTAATCCAGGACTCCCTCAGTAGCCCCTGAACCAGGCTTCAATGATGATGAGTCCGGCGCAGTTGTCTTCGGCATTGCAAGGCGGGTTCCTTCTCCGAATACATCACAGAAGAATTTGAATACGAGGATAGTGTCCGACCCTGCAAAATAAGTTCCATACTTCGCCGTAGAGAATAATGCTTTCGCAAATCTAATCCGCTAGCTTGCTTTGGCAACATGACGTTACATCATGGCCCGGTGATTATTCGAACCGTTTCTTTTAACCAGCCCCGCACATAATGCGAGGCAGTTTTTCGACACGTCTTGCCAAAGCGGAGATCGTGTTCCCCTGATTACGGGATTCCCATTAATGCGGTTTGTGGGTAACCCAAACGTGTCTAGGACTCCTAGATTATAGATAAGTCCAAAACGGCTATGGAGAGGACGCTTCATATTCACCCTCTTTATAAGGGGACAAGGTTTTCGCTCTTTCCCTCTCGTGCTCAACCAAACCCTTCCCCCGCCTCGACTTCTAACACCCAAAGCCCAGGTTAGGTGCTCCGGATCTTCAATCATGTCTGGATCCAGCCTTCAAGGCTGATGGATGCCCTCCTCCGTGACGGAAGAGGACATTAAGAAGTTGAGGGAGGCCAGATACCTGACCGCTGAGGTTTCGCATGGGCTGCCTGCCCGAGGGCAGGTCGTCCCTACTCCTGAACCCAACGAGAATGTTGTGTTCGTCTCCCACTTCCTCTGAGGTCTAGGCCTCACTCTGGATCCCTTCGTCAGGGGCTTGATGTTCTATTACGTGCTAGATTTCCACGACCTAGCTCCAGACTCCTTTCTCCACATCACGACATTTATTGTCGTGTGTGAGGCCTTCCTCCGGGTGAACCCTCACTTCGGCCTGTGGCTCAAGACCTTTGAAGTACAACCGAAGGTGATCGAGGGGCAGCATGTAGTGTGCGGAGGTGCATCAATAGGCAAGATGGCAGGAGCTCCATGGCCGAAAGGTTCCTTTCCAGAGGTATCCGAATTATGGAAACGGGAGTGGTTCTACATCACGGCTCCCAGAAGTGCCAAGTGGGCGGCTGCCCCCGCTTTCCGCCCGGGCCCCCCACCACAACTGATGTCATGGATTAGCAGGGGCCTGCGCTGGGGTCCAGCCAAGGACGTGCCTATACTGCAAAGCCGCATCAGAGATCTCTTCGGGGGAGATTTTAATTTGGTTATGGTAATAGAAGTTATGTTGGTTCGTCAAGTCCAGCCTTGCAAACGCCGGCCCCTGCGCTTGTGGGAGTTCAACCCAAAGGGACCACGTGCCATTCAAAGTTTCCTCGGCCTGACGCACAAGGAGATGTACAGGTCATTCTTCGGACCGCAAGTGGAGTGTCCGGATATCACCGAGGACGTGGGCCTGAGCAGTAATCGTGTCGCCGAACAAGTAAGAAATCCTCTAGCCGAACACACTGTCTTTTATTCGAAGTTATTTTTGAGAGTTCGCTTTTTGACCAGGACTGGCTAACGAAGGCGAAGATGATTCGGTGTTTGGCCCCCCTCCCTGAGGGTTTGGAAAATCCGGTATTGGAGAAGATGCTCGAGGTCGCACCTTGCCCGGAACCCTTGAAGGAAGATACCGAGGGGGATAATACGGGCGAACGCGGGCCCCCATCGCTACCCGCTCCGACCGAGGGAATGAGTGTTTCCACGAAGGAGGACGACCGAGGGAGGAAAAGGACTGCTTCCGAGGATCCGGAAGCCGAAGCCTCCAAACGGGAGAAGAAGTCTCCCACATAGGGTCCTGCCTCGGGGGGTGCTTTTGCCGCACAAAGTCCGCGAGGGGATCTGCCCTCCAACAAGTCGTAAGTGATCCAAAATATTTTAATAGTAAGAGTATGCTATCTTTTTCCTCTGAGAAAACAACCACCGCATATATCTTGCAGTTCAGGCCTCAGCCCCTCTCAAATGAGTTCGTCTTCGGGGGATCTTCTTCCGGAGATGATGGAGAGCGAAACGCCTCCGCCGGACTCCTCCGCTCCAGAAGCGGGCGACCCTGAAGTGTCATCGCGGAGGGCCTCTCCGGATCCGCTGAGGCCAGAAGATAGTCCCGTAGACCCTAGAAGTCCCCAGTGTTCGGCTGCGGAAGAGAGCATACGAAAGAGTCCGGCACCGTCTAGTGTGCGGTCGGACGTTCTGAGGGAGTTGGTGGGGCGAGCGGCCATCTCAGAAGAGCACCGTACGCTGATGGGTACGGTGATGGAGAGAATGTCGTCCGCTGAAAGCGGATTACATGAAGCCTTTATGAGTATATTGACAGGCTTTGAGGTATGTGAGATAATATGTGATAGTACTGCACATGTTATAGTAGCCCCTGAGACTCTGGTTGTCGTCGAGAACGGCGGCGAACAGAGGATCAAATTCCCAGGTAATAACCAATCTGCTTGTATGTGCAGGTGGTGGGAGCTCCGGTGGCTAGCCGGACTAGGGAGTTTGCCCAATTAAAACGGCAACTGGATGCGGGAGACGCCGACATCGAGCTTGTTAAGAAGAGGCTTGACGAGGCACAGGGTAAGTGTTATTATCCGGTGAACGCCACATAATAAGAGCAGCATAATGCCAATATCTTTAATATGTTGTGACTGCAGATGGGGCTGCCACCGTGGAAGCCTTGCGGGCGGAACTTGCCCGAGCCAAGGAACAAGCGAGGAGTAGTAATGCGGCTGCTTTGAAGGCGGCCGAAGAGTTGAAAGCCGAGAAGGCCGCACATTGCGAGAGCCAAGAGAAGATGGCCAAGATGGCCGTAGAATTGAAAGACACTGCCGACCGTTGCCGGGTCCTTGAGAAAGAGAACCAAGCGAAGGCAACCGACCTTGAGAAGGTCGCGGCGACAGACAAAGACACCCGTTCTGCTATGAGAGCGAAGAAGGAGGAGCTGCAGGAAGCCAGGGATATTGCGGCTGAAAAACCCTTCATGTTACGAAGGAAGTTCGGAGATCCACGGTATGCCCCTCTGGATCGGCTGTGGAGCTCGGCAGATGCGTATATGGATTTGGCGGCGAGCGCTGCCGATGCGGCCAAGTATTTCCACGGTCAGACAGATCGTGAAGTGGACAAGCTGTTCTGGACGCAATTTCACGTTCCAGAGCGTCCGCTGTCATTGACTGACCAGCTAGCCGAATGGGCCGAACTGAATAGGTTGTCCAGACTCGCCATGAGGTCTGTTGTGGATCAATTATGGCCGGAAGGGCCTAAGCCGAACAGCTATTTCAGCTTAGTGCAGCAGCTCCTTGGTGCGGTGCCGCGCATTAATGCAATGAAGAGGTCGGCGTGCATAGAAGGCTCGCGGATGGCCCTTGCCCGTGTTAAAGCATACTGGGCGGAGATGGACGCTACCACTGTTGCGGCGCAGGGTTCGGCCATAGGCCGTGTGGCTGCCGAACACTATTTCGAGGAAGTTGTCGAGGGTGCTTGTTTGATAGAGGCCCAGTGCTCGAAAAATATTATGTTTGAGTGATATGTATTCTCATTGTAAACATAATGCTTTTATGAAGTTTTTATAGGGCCATGTTTATACTTTTGCCTGAAAGTAGTATGATGCCTCCTGTGCGGCAGTTTATGTATACATGTGTATAACCTGAAAGATTGCAGCCGTCGGCTTCAACCCCCACGCATATAATGCGGAGGTGCTCGCAAAAAATGCGTGTTCACACTTAACCCAACGTCTTGGTCCTGATAAGGAGGTGGTAGCGCAGCGAGCGAGGCAACCGGGCTATAATGCTTTAACACTTTCACTTAGCCATAGGAGTTTGACAGTGGGGCTACTAGATAGCCCCTGGTGGCTCCGCACTCTCCCGATCGCGGGGTGCGCATATGCCTGGCCGGAACATGGCCCTTCGTTAAGGCGGAGGAATTCTAACATTCCAATAGGTCATCAAGTGGTTGACCAGTCTCACGCTATATCATGATAGTCAGTTTTCGGCTCTCTCTACTGAGGCGCTCATCCGGATGAACCAGGGCATAATCGCAGTAGTTCTCCTGGTGCTACCTTAGCCGGCAAAGCGGAACGTAAGGCACCAAAACACAGGAGCCGGGCAAACCCAACATTTGACCAAAGACAATGATTCGGAGCTGATGCATATAAGGCCGAACTCGCGACGCCGAACACTCCCTAAGGTATTCGGTCTTTATGGTATAAACCGTGCCGAAATAGTGCCGCTTGTAAGAAGCCCCTTGTGTCCAGGTACGTGCGTTATTCTGACGTGGCCACATGCCAAGACGTCAGCATCCTTCTCAATTGTGCTGAGAATTTGGTGGATATGTATCAACAAGAGACAGTAAAAAAGGTTTACGCAGGGTCTTAATCTAAAAAGAATCCTTGGAGCGAGTCCCTGCTGCACGTCTGCGCCTGTGTCTCCGTTGTGCCATATCCTGGACGGGTGTAGCACGATGATTATCTGTAAAAGAGAGGAGCTTAGGTAAAAAAGTTGTCGTGCAAAAAGATAGTTTTTTAAATAAACCATGTATAATTCAAGGTGAGTAAGAATTGCCACTTGTCTGCGCCCGTTGAGCCCCTTGTATTGTAATAGGGGACCTGCCAATTAGTTGGTGAGGCCGTTTTTAGTGTGCGACTGTTAAGGCAGCCGCACGCTCTTCGGCGCACAGAAATCGCTTAATATTTCCATTTACTGTAATGGTGCCACGTGGACCGGGCATCTTGAGTGTGAGGGAAGCGTAGTGTGGTATTGCATTAAAGCGAGCGAAAGCTTCACGTCCGAGTAGTGCTTGATAGCCACTTTGGAACGGAGAGATGTGGAAGGTTATATGTTCGCTACGGAAGTTATCGGGGGAGCTGAATATAACGTTTAGTAGCAGGGAGCCTGTGCAACGAGCCCCTGGGTCTGGCATTACTCCTTTAAAGGTAATATTTCTATGGCGAATTTTTGTTGGGTCTATCCCCATTTCGCGGATTGTATCCTGGTATATCAGGTTTAGACTACTGCCACCGTCCATCAGGACTCGTGCGAGGCGGTATCCGTCAATTATTGGGTCTAATACCAGGGCAGCCCATCCTGCACGCCAGATACTTGCTGAGTAATCATGATGGTCGAAAGTGATCGGTTGAGACGACCAGTGGCAGGACTCCGCGGTGATAGGCCTTTGGGCGTATTTTTCTGGGAGTACCGTTTTGTTTATTCCATTGATCACGTGTAGCACGTTTACTGTTTTGACTTCCGGTGGAAATTTCTTTTGTTCCCCCGCATCTCCCTTGAGAGGCTCATTCTCATCTTCGCTTGGTGTATCGTCCCCCTTGTGTACGGCGTTGAGCTTGCCGGACTGCTTGAAGACCCAACATTCTCTGTGGTATGATTGGCTGGTTTGCTAGGGGTGCTATGGACCTGACATATTTGGTCCAGAATTTTATTCAGGCTGGACAGTTCGTCTCTGGCGCCTTTAGAGGGCGGCTTCTGACCTGGCCGAGAGCTTTTGAATCCGGCGTTTCCTGTCGTGCTCTTCGTGTTGTCTCCTTTGTTCCGGCGTTTGTTATTGCTGTTGCGCCATGATTTCCTGTTTCCATCTCTAACTTCGGATGTACTGGGGTCGCTGGTGCTGCATCTGGCTAGCCAGCTGTCCTCACCCGCGCAAAAGCGGGTCATGAGGCTTGTTAATGCTGCCATCGTTCTTGACTTTTCTTGGCCGAGGTGTCTGGCGAGCCATTCGTCACGGACGCTATGTTTGAAAGCTGCCAATGCTTCGGCGTCCGGACAGTCGACAATTTGGTTCTTTTTAGTAAGAAACGTGTTCCAAAGTTTTCGGGCTGACTCTCTGGGCTGTTGAGTTATATGGCTTAAATCATCCGCGTCCGGAGGCCGGACATAAGTTCCTTGGAAGTTTGCCCGAAAAGCGTCTTCAAGCTCTTCCCAACTTCTAATGGAGTTTTCGGGGAGGCCTTTAAGCCAGTGGCGGAATGCCCCTTTGAGCTTGAGGGGTAAGTACTTGATGGCGTGGAGATCATCTCCTCGAGCCATATGGATATGGAGGATATAGCCCTCGATCCAGACCCCAGGGTCTGTTGTTCCGTCGTATGCCTCTATGTTCACGGTTTTGAATCCCTCTGGAAATTCATGGTCCATCACCTCATTGGTGAAACATAGGGGGTGTGCTGCACCCCTGTATCTGGGTGTACCGCGTTGTTCGGATGTTTGTTGTGTTACATTGTAAGCTGGGGCGCGCTTGCGTGGTCCATAGATGGACCTGGTTGCGCTGTCCTTTTGGTGCGAGCCCTCGCGTGGGTCGCGTATTGACTTGTGAGTGGCGTTGTTTGCCGCTTGATGTTGGCCGTGAGGTCGTCTATCCGGCCAGGTGGCCGTTTTGATTTTTGGTTGTGAGGGGTCTGAGGCCTCCTCATCGAATTCAGGTAGCAATTTCCGCTTTGGGTAGCTCTTTGTGGGGCGATTGTCGCCGTACTTCGCTGCTGTGTTGGGTACTTTACTCCATCTGATTTGGAGTGTGTCCTGTGCAGCCTTGAGCCATTGCTTCTGCTTTTTTAGGCTCCTCGCGGTGGCAACAAGCCTTTGACGGGCATTCTGCTGGACCGGGTGCCTGTCTGGCGTTATGTCGTCCGGACTATTATCTTTGACATAATTGGTTTGTTCGGTTTGATTTTCCGTATTGCCATGGTCCGGCAGTGACTCGCCCTGCTCCAATGCTGGGTCTGTGTGGTCGTTATTTCTGGCGAGGCGGGATTTGGGGCGGCGCTTGCGTCGCCGCTTTGACTGCTTCTCGAGGGAACAAGCCTTCGGTGCGTCCTTCGGTTCCTCGTCGTCGTTTTCTTTTGGTGTGTCCACCATGTATACGTCATATGATGAAGTGGACGTCCAGCGCCCTGTGGGCGGTGGTTCATCTTCGCCTCCCGCATCGTTGTCCATACCGTCGATGTCTGTGGAGTCGAAGTCGAGCATGTCGGTTAAATCCTCGACAGTGGCTACAAAGTGGGTGGTGGGTGGGCGCCGAATTTCTTCATCGTCCGCATCCCAATCCTGTTGGCCATAATCCGACCAGGGCTCTCCTGACAAAGAGAGAGAGATCTTAGTGAATTCAGGATGTCGCCGAAGGGCGAGTGCTGAAAGATATCCGCGGCAGAGAATTCCATGATCGGTGCCCAATCGGATTCGATTGGCGGGGGCGCGGATGATTCTGGGTCCGGAAGAGAGTCCGGCACCTTGGAGTCATGGGCCGTGCGGAGGATTATGCTGATGTTTGGCTCGATCGCCATCGAGACTGCAGCCCTTGAGGCGGTGTCTAGCCACCCGTCCTCGATTGGCGCAGTTGGCTCCGAGGTGAGGGTCGGAGCTGGTGTGGGCGCGGCCTCTGGAGTACCGTCCGGTGGCAGAGCTAGATCATGCCCATCGAGACAGTGCGGCGCGCCCGGCTGTGGCTCGAATCCGTCGAAGATCAAGTCTCCGCGGATGTCGGCTGTGTATTTCAAACTTGCAAATCTGACCTGATGGCCAAGGGCGTAGCCTTTAATCTGCTCCAGATGGCCAAGCGAATTAGCCCGCAGTGCAAAGCCGCCAAATACGAAGATCTGTCTGGGGAGAAAAGTCTCACCCTGGACCGCATCGCTACCGATGATAGTAGGATCCATAAAGCCTAACGGCGAGGACACAGAGGAACTCTCAATGAAAGCACCAATGTCGGTGTCAAAACTGGCGGATCTCGGGTAGGGGGTCCCGAACTGTGCGTCTAGGCCGGATGGTAACAGGAGGCAAGGGACACGAAGTTTTACCCAGGTTCGGGCCCTCTTGATGGAGGTAAAACCCTATGTCCTGCTCGATTAATATTGAAGATATGGGTGTTACAAGAGTAGATCTACCACGAGATCAGAGAGGCTAAACCCTAGAAGCTAGCCTATGGTATGATTGTATGTTGTGATTGTTTTTCTATGGACTAAAACCCTCCGGTTTATATAGACACCGGAGAGGGTTAGGGTTACACAAGGTCGGTTACAAAGGAGGAGATATCCATATACGTATTGCCTAGCTTGCCTTCCATGCCAAGTAGAGTCCCATCCGGACATGAGACGAAGTCTTCAATCTTGTATCTTCATAGTCTAACAGTCCGGCCAATGGAGATAGTCCGGCTGTCTGGAGACCCCCTAATCCAGGACTCCCTCACCGCCCTCAGTCAAGTCGCCGCTCGCGACGCAATAGCGGCGTAGCCGGATGCGGAAGCGACCGCACAAGCGGTGGCCACGCTGGCGGCCGACGACGGAGCACCGTCAACCACGCGTCCTGCTAGCCACCATCCAACGTTCGCTGACGCATGTGGCAGGTGAAGCGACGGACCATCCACGTCCATCATCATCAACCACACATCCACCGGCACCGCCGAGGTCAGGGACTCCTCCGAGGATGAGTAGGGCATGAGAGGCGGCAGGGCATGGTGTGCCAACTGGCCAGTCCATCTCTCGTGTTCTACTCTTCCTCGCCAGAGACCACACCTTCACTTCACGGGTCTTGAACCCCACCCCCGTACATGGAGATCGTAGATGGAGGACGTCGGTCGCCGCCGTAGAATAGGTTTAGGGTCGGGTTTCTTTTATTTTTCTGTCCTATAGAAGTTCGAAATGTAATGAAAATCTGCCGTGTTTGCATTAATCTCGTCCAGTGTATATGAACTTTCACAATAATAGTAAGATATATTGTAGGAGTATGAAAATACTACCTCCGTCCCAAAATTCTTGTCTTATATTCATCTAGATATGGATGTATCTAATACTAAAATGTGACTTGATACATTCGTATTTAGACAAATCTAAGACAAGAATTTTCGGACGAAGGGAGTATATGGAATGATGATTCGTTTTTGTGTGTATAAACTTAGAATGTTTGACCCGAGACAAAGCTAACATGCGAAGTAAATAAACACATAGGGTCTACATACACAATTTATCTTAGGCACTCCAATAGTGCGTCCACTTTACGTTCACGCATTTCACATATTTCTACATCTATGGGAACCTACGAAAGGGTTAACGTAAATTGCCTCACTCCCCCCCTAATTTTCATGGTGGTGGGACCCTCCCTCCCCCCAATCTACAATCAACAACTCACACGTTTCATATTACCTTAATTACGTAACTGGGATTACATAGGTGTAGCATTACTCGTCCTAAAAAAACCAACTAAGCCAACCTCCTAGCATATCGCGTGGGAAAAGACCCGGTCGCACCGTTTTTGTCGGGATTAAGGATTACTAGTAGTAGTATCGATGGATCGCGCGAAGCACCAAGTTTTCTTTAGGGGGCGAAGCACCAAGTTTAAAAGGGAAAAAGGCAATACACTCACAACACGCATGTCGCGGTCGCATTGCACCCCACACATGGTCGGTCCTACACACGTCTCATGCAAACGGAACGCACTTCGGCTTCCCTCGTCACTGACACGTGGGGCTGCACTTGGAGAAAATAACTGAGGGAATCCTGGATTAGGGGGTATCCGGACAGCCGGACTGTTGGACTATGAAGATAAAAGATTGAACACTTCGTCCCGTGTCCGGATGGGACTCCTTGGCATGGAAGGCACGCTTGGCAGTACGAATATGTAGATTTCCTTCCTTGTAACCGACTCTGTGTAACCCTAGCCCCCTCCGGTGTCTATATAAACCGGAGGGTTTAGTCCGTAGGACGAACAACAACAATCATACCATAGTCTAGCTGCTAGGGTTTAGCCTCTTCGATCTCGTGGTAGATCAACTCTTGTACTACTCATATTATCAAGAACAATCAAGCAGGGCGTAGGGTATTACCTCCATCAAGAGGGCCCGAACCTTGGTAAAACATCGTGTCCCCTGCCTGTTACCATCTGCCTAGACGCACAGTTCGGGACCCCCTACCTGAGATCCGCCGGTTTTGACACCGATATTGGTGCTTTCATTGAGATTTCCTCTGTGTCGTCAGCGTTAGGCTGGATGGCTCCTTCAATCATCGATAGCGATGCAGTCTAGGGTGAGACTTTTCTCCCCGGACAGATCTTTGTATTCGGCGGCTCCGCCCTGCGGGCCAACTCGCTTGGCCATCTGGAGCAGATCGAGAGCTATGCCCCTGGCCACCAGGTCAGGTTTGGAAGCATAAACCACACGACCGACATCCACGGAGACTTGATCTTCGACAGATTCGAGCCCTTGCCGAGTGCGCCGCACGGTCACGATGAGCATGATTTAGCTCTACCATCGGACAGTGTTTGGGAGATCGCACCGGCGACCGCTCCGACCCTCAATTCAGAGCCAGTTGCGCCATCCAAGTATGGGTGGATAGACCCCGCCATGGAGGCCGCACTCTCAGCGGCGATACAGCCAAATACTAACTTCACCTCTAATGAGAGCCGTGTCGCCGAACTACCGGATCCTTCCCCGGCCATGGACTCCGAACCGCATGCGCCCGTGCCTATTGAATCCGACTGGGCGCCGATCATGGAGTTCACCTCCGCGGATATCTTTCAGCACTCGCCCTTCGGCGACATACTGAATTCATCAAAGTCTCTCTCCTTGTCGGGAGAGTCTTGGCTGAACTATGTCCGGCAGGATTGGGATGCGGATGATGAAGAAATTCGCCGCCCACCCACCACCCACTTAGTAGCCACTGTTGACGATTTGACCGACATGCTCGACTTCGACTCCGAAGACATCGACGGTATGGACGACGATGCAGGAGACGAACAGGAGCCACTGCCCACAGGGCACTGGACGCCCACTTCATCATATGATGTATACATGGTGGACACGCCCAAAGAAAACGACGACGAGGAACGGAAGGACGCAACGAAGGATCGATCCCACGAGAAGCAGTCAAAGCGGCGGCGTAAGCGCCGCTCCAAATCCCGCCTCGGCAGAAACATCGATCATACAGACCCAACGATAGAGCAGGGTGAGCCAGCGGACGACGAACACGGTATTGAACCACCGTCCAACCACGGCAACACGGAGAATCAAACCGAACAACCCGACTCCGGCGAAGACAACAGTCCGGATGACATCACACCGGACAGGCACCCGGAGCAACAGAATACCCATCAAAGGCTTGTCGCCACCGCGAGGAGTCTGAAAAAGTAGAAGCAAAGGCTCAGGGCTGCACAAGACACACTCAGAATTAGATGGAGTAAAGTACTCAACACTGTAGCAAAGTACGGCGGTAGTCGCCACACAAAGAGCTACCCAAAGCGAAAGTTGCTACCTGAATTCGATGAGGACGCCTTAGATCCCCCACAATCAAAAAACAAAACAGCCATCCGGTCGGATAGACGACCTCGTGGCCAACATAGAGCGGCAAACGATGCCGCACACAAGCCAGTACGCGATCCACATGAGGGCTCGCATCAAAAGGACGACGCAACTAGATCCATCTATGGGCCAAGCAAGCGCGCTCCAGCACACAATGCAACGCAACAAAAATTCGAACACCACGGTACACCCAAATACAGGGGTGCCGCATACCCCCTATGTTTCACCGATGAGGTGCTGGACCATGAATTTCCAAAGGGATTCAAACCCGTAAACATAGAGGCGCACGACGGAACGACAGACCCTGGGGTCTGGATTGAGGACTACATCCTCCATATCCACATGGCTCGAGGAGATGATCTCCACGCCATCAAGTACGTACCCCTCAAGCTCAAAGGGCCAGCTCGGCACTGGCTTAAAAGCCTCCCCGAAAACTCCATTGGAAGCTGGGAAGAGCTCGAAGACGCTTTTTGGGCAAATTTTCAAGGGACCTATGTCCGACCACCAGATGCAGACGATTTAAGTCATATAACTCAACAACCCGGAGAGTCAGCCCAAAAGCTTTGGAACAAATTTCTCACTAAAAAGAACCAAATAGTCGACTGTCCGGATGCCGAAGCCTTAGCAGCTTTCAAGCACAGCATTCGAGACGAATGGCTTGCCAGACACCTCGGCCAAGAAAAGCCGAGAACAATGGCAGCATTAACAAGCCTCATGATCCGCTTTTGCGCGGGCGAGGACAGCTGGTTAGCCCGATGCAGCACCAGCAACCCAAGTACATCTGAAGTCAGGGGCGGAAACGGGAAACCACGACGCAGCAAAAACAAGCGCCGGAATAAAGAAGACAGCCCGAAGAGCACAACGGTAAACGCCGGATTCAGAAGCTCTCGACCAGGTCAGCAAAAGCTGCCCTCCAAAGGCAACAGAGACGAACTGTCCAGCCTAAACAAGATTCTGGACAAAATATGCCAGATCCACAGCACCCCCGATAAACCTGCAAATCATACCCATAGAGAATGTTGGGTCTTCAAGCAGTCCGGCAAGCTCAACACCGAACACAAGGGGCAGGATACACCAAGCGAAGACGAGGATGAGCCTCGCAAGCAAAGCACTGGGGAACAAAAGAAATTCCTGCCAGAAATCAAAACAGTAAACGTATTACACGTGAAGAAGGGGAGAAACAAAGCGGCACTCCTAGAGACACATGCCCCAGGGCCCTATCACCGTGGAGTTCTGCCACTGGTCATCCCAACCGATCACCTTTGACCATCGGGATTACTCGGCAAGTATCCAGCATGCAGGATGGGCTGCCTTGGTGTTAGACCCGATAATTGACGGATACCACTACACACGAGTCCTGATGGACGGCGGCAGTAGTTTAAACCTGATATATCAGGACACAGTCCGCAAAATGGGGATAGACCCAACAAAAATCAGCCATAGCAATACTACCTTTAAAGGAGTAACGCCAGGCCCAGAAGCCCATTGCACGGGCTCCCTGCTACTAGAGGTTATATTCGGCTTTCCTGATAACTTCTGCAGCAAAAATTTAACCTTCCACATCGCTCCGTTCCAAAGTGGCTATCAAGCACTACTCGGAAGCGAAGCTTTCGCTCGCTTTAACGCAATACCGCATTACGCTTCTCTCATGCTTAAGATGCCCGGTCCACGTGGCATCATTATAGTAAATGGAAATATTGAGCGCTCCTTGCGCGCGAAAGACCGTGCGGCCGCCTTGGCAGCCGCACAGTAGACGGCCTCACCAACTAGAGCATCTAACAGGTTGTTAAGACCACGGACACGGTTAGACGAGTCCGGTGCGGCTATATATAATTGATATAGGTTTGATGGCTATACCCCTATAACAATACAAGGGGCTCAACGCGTGTAAACAAGTGGCAATTAGGCTCAACCTTACTTATCTTGAACTATACATGGTTTATTTAGTATAACCTACCTTTTTGCATGATAACTTTTCAACTAAGTTCCTCTCTTTTACAGATGACCATCGTGCTACACCCGTCCAGGATACAGCACAACGGAGACACAGGCGCAGACATGCAGCAGGGACCCGTTCCAAGGATTCTTTTTAGATTAAGACCCTGCGTAAACCTTTTTTACTGTCTCTTGTTGATACACATCCCCCGGATTCTCAGTACAATTGAGAAGGATGCTGACGTATTGGCATGTGGCCACGTCAGAATATTGCACATACCTGGACACTAGGGGCTTATTACAAAGGGCACTGTTTAGGCCCGTTTTACATCATAAAGACCGAATACCTTAGGGAGTGTTCGGCGTCGCGAGTTTGGCCTTATATGCATCAGCTCCGAATCATGTCTTTGGTCCAATGTTGGGTTTGCCCGGCTCCTGTGTTTTGCTACCTTACGTTCCGCTCTATCAGCTAAGGCGGCACCAGGAGAACTACTGTGATTGTGCCCTGGTTCATCTGGACGAGCACCTCAGTAGAGAAAGCCAAAAACTGACTGTCATGATATAGCGTGAGACTGGTCAACCACTCGATGACCTAGCGGAATCTTCGGGATTCCTCCGCCTTAACGAAGGGCCGTTTCCCGGCCAGGCATGTATGCGCCCTGAATTCGGATGAGCGTGGAGCCACCAGGGGCTATATAGTAGCCCCACTGTCAAACTCCTCTGGCTAAGTGAAAGTGTTAAAGCATTATAGTCCGATTGCCTAGTTCGCTGCACTATCACCTCCTTAATGGACCAAGACGTTGGATCAAGTGTGAACATGCGTCTTCTGTGAACACCCCCGCATTATATGCGTGGGGGCTAAAGCCGATGACTGCCATCTTTCAGGTTATATATATACATATACATAAATGGCCGCACAGGAGGCATCATAGTACTTTCGGGAAAAAGTATAAATACATCCTTCATAAACTCAATAAAACATTGTTCTTACAATGGGAATACATGTCACTTAAACATAATATTCTTCGAGCCTGAGCCTCTATCAAACGAGCGCCTTCAAGAACTTCTTCAAAGTAGAGCTCGGCAGCCACTCGGCCTATGGCCGAACCCTGTGCCGCAATAGTGGTGGCATCCATCTCTGCCCAGTATGTTTTGACACGGGCAAGGGCCATCCACGAGCCTTCTATGCACGCCGACCACTTTACAGCATCGATGCGTGGCACATCACCAAGGAATTGTTGCACTAAGCTAAAGTAGCTATTCGGCCTTGGCCCTCCTGGCCACAGATGATCCACAACAGACCTGATGGCAAGTCCGGATAATCTATGGAGCTCGGCCCAACCGGTCAATCGCTCATTCAGCAACATCGGACGGACTGGAGCGTGAAACTGTGACCAGAACAGCCTCTCCACTTCAGGACCTTTCTGATCCTTGAAGTACTCGGCCGCATCAGCAGCACTCGCAGCCAAATCCATGTACTCGTCCGTAGGACTCCATAGCCGGTCTAGAGGAGCATATTTCGGATCTCCGAACTTAGTCCGCAACAAGAAGGGCTTCCCAGAAACGATATCCGCAGCTTGATTCAGCTCCTCCTTCGTTGCTCTAATTTTGGAGCGGGCTTCCTTGGCAGCCACCCGGGGCTTCTCCAGGCCTGTCGCCTTCGCCCGGTTTTCTTCTTCAAGAAGCTGGTAACGGTCAGCAGCATCTTTTAACTCCACGGCCATCTTGGCAATCTTTTCTTTGCTCTCGCAATGTGCGGCCTGTTCGGCCCTTAACTCTTCGGCCTCCTTAACATTATTACTCCTTGCTTGTTCCTGGGCTCGGGCAAGCTCCGCCCGAAGGGTCTCCACGGTGGCAGCTCCATCTGCAGTCACAACATATTAAAGATACTGGCATCATGCTGCTCTTACTATGTGACATTCACCAGAAAAATCACCTACCATGTGCCTCGTCAAGCCGCTTGTTAACAAGCACGATGTCGGCATCTGCCGCATCTAGTTGCCGCTTTAGTTCGGCAAATCCATCAGTCCGGCTAGCCACCGGAGCTTAAACCACCTGCACATAAAGGCGGTCTGGTTATTACCTGGGACTATGATCCTCTGTTTGCCGCCGTTTTCGATGACAAACAGAGTCTTAGGGGCTACTATACAATGCACATGTAAAAATGTGCGGTACTGTCAAAAATGTACATCATTTCGTGTACCTCAAAACCCGCCAGTAGACTCATAAAGGCTTCATGCAACCTACTTTCAGCGGACGAAATCCTTTCAATCACCATACCCATCAATGTGCGGTGCTCTTCTGAGATAGCCGCTTGCTCTAGCAGATCCCTCAGTACGTCCGACCGCACACCAGACGGTGCTGGACTCTTTTGATTGCTCTCTTCAAGAGCCGGATACTGAGGACTTCGGGTGGCCATAGGATTACCTTCTGGCCTTGCCGGATCAAGAGAAACCCTCCGCGACGACACCTCGGGGTCGCCCACCTCATGAGGCGGTATGGCAGGGGGAGGCGTTTCGCTCTCCATCATCTCTGGAAGAAGATCCCCTAAAGACGAGCTCTGCTGAGAAGGGCTAAGATCCGAACTGCAAGATAAATGCCTCGGTTATTTTCC
Organism: Triticum urartu; assembly: GCF_003073215.2. Lineage (NCBI taxonomy): Eukaryota > Viridiplantae > Streptophyta > Magnoliopsida > Poales > Poaceae > Triticum > Triticum urartu. The sequence goes on along the minus strand of NC_053027.1, from coordinate 405,848,276 downwards.
TCAGAGGTAAAGCGAGATATTTTCATTTAACCTTTTACTTACAGCTCGGTGGAGGGCTGATCCCCTTGAGGGCATAGTATAGCCAGGGTATCCCCCAGGGCAGGACCCTCCGGCGGAGATTTCTTCCCCGTTAGGAGACCGTTGTCTCCGGGTCCTTAGAGGCGGTTCTCTTCCATCCCTGGGGAGAGGAAGTTTCTGTTCCTCCCCCCGGCTAACCTCCTTCGTGGAGGCGCTAGCCTCCTTGTTCCCCCCTTTATCTTCTCCTGAGGGTGCTTGATAAGGCGCGATCTCCAGCATCCGGGTTAGCACGGGATTTGGTGAGGTCTCAAGGAGGGGGGCTGAACACCTGATCAACTTTGCCTTCGCTATCCAATCCTGGGTCAAAGAGTGGCTTTTTTAGGGCAATGTTGCGATAAATAAACGGGCAGTGTGTTCGGATGCGGGGCTACTTACTTGGGTATCCGGGCGATTGCAGCTCAGACCTGCATCCTCAGTGATGTCCGGACACATTATTTGTGGTCCGAAGAACAATTTGTACATCTCTTCGTGCATCATGCCGAGGAAATGTTGAATATCTCGTGGTCCTTCCGGGTTGAATTCCCACATGCGAAGGGGCCGGCATTTGCAAGGCTGGACTTGACGAACTAGCATGACTTGCACTACCATAACCAGACTGAAATCTCTCTCAAAGAGATCTCGGATACGGCTTTGCAGTATTGGCACATCCTTGGCTGGACCCCAGCTCAGCCCCCTGCTAATCCATGACATCAGTTGTGGTGGGGGCCTGAGCGAAAGGTGGGGGCAGCTACCCACTTGGCACTTCGGGGAGCTGTGATGTAGAACCACTCCCGCTGCCACAATCCGGACACCTCTGGGAAGTAACCCCCAGGCCATGGAGCGTCAACAATTTTGCTTATTGAAGCGCCTCCACACGCTGTGTGCTGCCCCTCGATCATCTTCGGCTTCACATCGAAGGTCTTGAGCCACAGGCCGAAGTGAGGGGTAATGCGGAGGAAGGCCTCACATACGACAATAAATGTCGAGATGTGAAGAAGGGAATCCGGGGCCAGATAGTGAAAATCTAGCCCGTAATAGAACATAAGACCTCTAACAAAGGGATCCAGAGCGAGGCCTAGTCCTCGGAGGAAGTGGGAGACGAACACGACGCTCTCGTTGGGTTCGGGAGTAGGGACGACTTGCCCTCGGGCAGGCAGCCGATGCGAAATTTCGGCGATCAGATATCTGGCCTCTCTCAACTTCTTAATGTCCTCCTCCGTGACGGAGGAAGGCATCCACCGACCTTGAAGGTTGGATCCGGACATAGTTGAAGGTCCGAAGTGCCTAAACCTAAGCTTTGGGTGTTGGAACTTGAGGCGGGAGGCGGATTCGATTAAGATCGAGAGGAAAAGGCCTTGTCCCCTTTATAAAGAGGGTGAATATCAAGCGTCCTCCTCGTAGCCGTTTGGGACTTGCCTAAGATATAGGAGTCCTACCAATAGGCACAGTTGGGTTACCCACGTCCGTATTGATGAGAATCCCGTAATAAAGGGGACACGATCTCTGCTTCGACAAGAAGTGCCAAGGAAACCGCCTCGCGAAACACGCTGAGATTGGTTATGAAAAATGATTCGAGTAAAGACTTGGCTGTGGTGTGATGTCACACTACTAAATGAGTCGGCAGATTAAATTTGTGAAAATATTATTCTCCCTACGGTTGTATGTGGAACTTGTTTTGCAGACCGGACACGATCCTCATGTTCAAAATCTTCTATGAAGTATTCGGAGGAGGAACCCGCCTTGCAATGCCGAAGACAATCTGCGCGCCGGACTCATCGTCATTGAAGCCTGGTTCAGGGGCTACTGAGGGAGTCCTGGATTAGGGGGTATCCGGACAGCCGGACTATATCCTTTGGCCGGACTGTTGGACTATGAAGATACAAGATTGAAGACTTTGTCCCGTGTCCGGATGGGACTCTCCTTGGTGTGGAAGGCACGCTTGGCAGTACGGATATGTAGATTTCCTTCCTTGTAACCGACTATGTGTAACCCTAGCCCCCTCCGGTGTCTATATAAACCGGAGGGTTTAGTCCGTAGGACGAACAACAACAATCATACCATAGGCTAGCTTCTAGGGTTTAGCCTCTTCGATCTCGTGGTAGATCAACTCTTGTACTACTCATATTATCAAGAAAAATCAAGCAGGACGTAGGGTATTACCTCCATCAAGAGGGCCCGAACCTGGGTAAAACATCGTGTCCCCTGCCTCCTGTTACCATCCGCCTAGACGCACAGTTCGGGACCCCCTACCCGAGATCCGCCGGTTTTGACACCGACAATGACCATGCGCCAAACTCCTCCCGCCCACCATGCAAAAATCCCCCCAAATCCCAAATTCAACCACCCTTCGGCCAACTAGCCTATAATATTCCCCAAACCCCCCGGATTCGCTCCGCCAAAGCCGCCCTCCCCGCCGCGCCGATACGTCGGTGCCGCAGTTCATCGAGGGGGCGCACGGTGATCCTCTCGCTCCCACACTACTCTCTCGTATACTGCCGTCCTCGAGCCGCACCGCTACCGCTGGCGACGTTCTTGTGGAGACGCACGGCGGTCAGCTTCTCCCACGGTACGCGCATTCTAAACTGAGGCCCCGTGCATGTCGGTATAGCGTTGAATATTAGCTAATAGACGCCGTTAATCTCACTGTTTGCCGAAGTAGTTTACATCAATATGCTCTGCTTAAGAAGCTTTCTTGCCCTGTTCTACACTCAATCTGCTTAGCTGAGATGGCATGCCAAGCCCGATTATGCTAAAATATCCTTCCATATATTTATTGTGACATAGATTGCCATGGTCCAGTAGCCAATCTGTTAGGTGAAATAGCTCTACACCGTTTTATACTCGATCTTTGTTGCTGAGATGGCCTTCGATGGCTGTGTGCTCGGCCTCATTGACTGCTGAAACAGCCTCCTATAATTTAGCACTCAAATATGTTTGTTGAATTAGCATTACATATATTTCGTTACTTAGATCTGATTGTCCAAATATCTTGCCATAGCTTTAGACATCGACCTAGATTTTTTTCTAGACTTCATAAAAAACCATATATGTTTTTCCTGTGGCCAGTGCTTGTTATCCCTTACAACATCCCTCCAAATGTTTGCACCAAAGAATCAAACCAAATGATGGCCTTGCTCATCCCAGGTCCAAAAAGTCTTGGAAAGGATTTTGATTTATTCATGGAGCCTCTTGTGGAGGAACTTCAATAGCTATGGAGGGGTGTTCTCACTCGAGACCTATATAGCAGCCCACGAGCTGATTTCTTTCTATGTGCTATTATAATTTGGTGCATCCATGCTTATCCGGCTTTGGGCACTATGTCAAGGTGAACGACACATGGTTACAATGCATGTGTTCGTTGTGACAGGAATCCGCTCTCATACGCGATACTTAGCAAGATCTGTTACATTGGACACCGTCATTTCCTTGCCAAGGACAAGCCGCGTCCTACAAAATACTAAAGATATGTGTTCAATGCAAAGCATGAAAACCGTGATGCGCCAAAGAGGCTCACCACTGATGAGTTGCAAGTGGAATTAGAGAAGGCCAGGCATATTACACCACGAAACCATCCTGATAATGGTAGAGGGAAAAGGAAGTGTGGCAAGGCAGAAGAGAGATTATTGTTTACCCGCAGGTCCACTTTGTGGGACTTCGAGTATTGGAAAGATTTGGATCTGCGGCATAATCTTGATGTGATGGACATCGAGAAAAATACATGTGACAACATTATCGGCAGACTTCTTAATATTGAAGGCAAGATGAAAGATACCTTAAAATCTAGGATTGATTTGACACACCTGGGTATCAAAAAGGATTTGCAGGTGCAAGATGAAGGTAAACCACGGGATATGGCACCATCTGTGTACGTCTTGGACAAGGTAAAAATAAAGAATTCCACGAGGTCCTGTCACGTCTGAGATTCCCACATGGATTTGATTCCAACCCTGAAAGGAGAGTTAGTGCGGATGGAAGCAAGGTACAAGGGTTGAAAACTCATGACTACCACGTCCCACTTCAAAGGGTTTTACCTATTATCCTTAGAGGATTGGTCCGCCCTAACTTATACATAGCAGTTGCAGAGTTGGGACAATTCTTCAAGGAACTCTACAGTAGAAATATCAGGATAGATGCTTTGGAGCGTCTTAGAGACAAGATACCAACTATCCTATGCGACCATGAGAAGATATATCATCCAGCCTTCTTTGATGTGATGGTGCATTTGGTTGTTTATCTACCTGATGAGGCACTACTTAGAGGTCCAGTACAGTATGGATGGATGTACCCTATTGAGAGGCGGCTAGGCACTTTCAAGGGCTATGTTAGGAATAGAGCTACACCTGAGGGTTCCATTACAGAGGCCTACATTGTTGCAGAAGCGTTGACATTCTGCTCAAAATACATTGAAATAGTTGATCAGCTTAGCAAAGAGGTGGGTGAATACAATCCCGGGCTCAATGTTTTTGATTGTTTTGTTCGAGTTACAGGGAAGAGTCGACAAGACGACAAACCTGAAGATTTGGACAAAATGGTTTGGTATGTGTAGAATAACTGTCCTGAGATACTACCTTATATCAAGTAAGTGCTAAGTACTGCAGCTTATACATCATAATCTAGTAAACTTGCAGCACATTCTTATATATTTAGATGTTTGACACGATCACTATGTTGTGTAGCATCTACAAAAAGGAGTTACTACCGCAAAATCCAAGAAACATTGACAAACTGGTTATGGCAGGATTTGCGAAATGGTTCAAGAGCCATGTAAGCTTTTGAATTGCACTGTCAGTTTTTTTAATATACTGAGTACATAAGATGATCAGCTTGTCTATTTTCTAACCATAGGTTAAGAAGATGCGGGATGATGGGCAGGCAGTTGATGATGCCCTTTACGCACTAGCAATGGGTCCTGATACTTAGGTAAGACATTATGAATCTTGCGTTGTTGGAGATGTGCGCTACAACACCCTTGCACACGATGAAGGCAGGAAGGCACAAAATAGTGCCATCATGAGCACCGATAAGTACGGCGAAGTGATAACTGAAATGTATGCTAACATAACAAACATTGTTCAGTTGCGGTATATCTCCAGTTTCGAGGTTCATCGGTGTGTGGTTCTGTTGTGCTGTCGTTGGTATAACCTGTTTTCCAGGATCGCAGAACCCAGAGCTGATGATTATTTCAAATTCATCAATGTCAAGGCGGCGTACCAGACCAACAAGCCTTTTATTTTGGCAAATCAAGCAACACAGATATTTTTCTTGGAAGACACATTTGCACGTAGCGATGACTAGAGAGTATTGCAAAGGTTTGAGCAGAGGAATTCGTTTAATGAAGTTGCACAACAAGATGATGCTTACACTGCTCCTGATGTACAAGATTCCACAGATGTTCCTAATATCTTTGAGAACCATCACATCAATGACGTTGGCGAAAAGATTGCCTGTCGGGTTGTGGACATACAAGACTTGATCAATAAGTAGCCAACGTTCGAGGACATTGAGGATGAAGAAGAAGGTGACACTTCGAGGAATTACGATTCAGACTGATACACATGGCGAAGATGTTGACGCTGCTGCTGCAGATGATGATTAGATTGCTTTTGTCATATTTGCCTGTCAGAAGATGTTTTTTATCTACTATGTGAAATTCTGTTTGCTATGACAACTGAAACCTGATGAACTTGTTGTTTAGTATTTTGATGTGAGAACATCACTTGTTATGTATGTTGATTTGTGTTTGGTGATTGTATGACGACTAAAACATGATGACATTGTTGTTTAGTTGTACTCATATTTGGCTATGAAACTTGAATTTGATGACATAGTTTGATGTTGGACTGCAACTTGCTCGACGTCTTTGAATGGGAACAAAGCTGACCCGACAGGGCCTCTGCTAATTTATTTATTTATTAGCAAAAGTGCCTCTGCTATTTATATATTTATGAGAAAAAGGGGATACCCCCTGATTTCCGCTAATAGAAATCATTAGATGTTCACAACACTATGCCTAGCCTGCTAAAGCGGTTTCATTCATTACTAGTTTCAGCAAAGTGCTCATGTCATAGCCACTGAATACATCATGAGTGCTACATACACTTCAAATAAAGAGACAATGATCCTACAAAGCACATCGACTTTGCCCATTATCTTCACAATCTCTTTCATCTCCTCATTGCTGTCAAGGCCGTTCAACAGTTGTTGCTTGGCCATGATCAGAGGAACTGCATCTTTAACCTTCTGCTCTGCATCTTCCTCTTCCGTCGTTCCTTCGGTTACTTGTCCAACACCCCAACCTGCTGGTATTGGGATTCCTCACCTAACCAAATAATCATCATAGTTGCATTCCCCCACATCAGCAACTTCCCAGAAATACAAATCACACAAATCTTCCCTTTTCTGCATGAATCAAATTGGAAGATCATCAACCAAACTATTAAAAAAATCAGCAACTGAAAGCGGCAGAACAACGCTTAAACATATTATTACCCCATGATTCGGGCATTCATAGAAGACTTGGCCAGGGTTGAGGATTGTGGTTGAGACATGATGGATTACTCTGCGTGATTTGTAGCAGTGGCACCACACCAACGGCAGCGGGTTGCGATGAGCAACTGGCTGAGGTGAGTGTGCCAATGGGGGTGTGAAGAGACCCACAGGCAATGGTACGGGTGGTGACTTGGCGCATATCTGGTTGTTGCCTGCTGAAGAGTAGGTGGATGAGCAGCCGACAGACATTGTTGCTGCGGCCAGAGCTTTTGATGCTAGGCAAAGTAAGTAGAGAAGAGGAGAATCGAACGTTGGATATGTCAGTTTCATTACTTACAGAGTAGCATAGCACCATATAATCATAGTCTAGGTTTGGATTGAAACCAGCTACAGGAGCGTGTCTCTCTTTTTCTAAAACTCAACAACGTCTCTTTACTGGTACACTAGCTTGTTCTGTACGCCTTCTCAAGTCTTTGATTTTCTTTCTTTTTTTGCGAGGAAGGAAGGAGGACAAAATTGAGAGTTCCTGGGATTCGAACCCAAGACTTCTCGGTTGAAAACCAAGGGTGCTAATCACTTATGTGGCGAACGTTCCCTGGTAGGAGGACGGCAGACAAACGCATTTTCCTCGCAGTTTCAGTTGCGACGCAAGATCAAACAGTCGTAGTTTCGGGGATGTTATCAGGCGAACGAGCCCAGTTTTTCTTTTCTTCCTATATATAAAAAGTATGCTACTTGGTGTCGGCTTAGTCAACAAACGATTGTGCCAACCTTGATCGTTGGATTGACATTCAACATCTGTCATGTTTCTTCAGTCTCTTCTTCCTCCAGCCGCCAAAGCCAAACTAGCATCGGCAGGACCGCCTGCTCCTGCCTCCCACGGCTGGCTGTGATGCCGCACATGCATCGTGGCCACATCGCACCCTAAAACTCTGTGCATATTCCCCGGCTCCTGTTCATTCCCGTCCGAGGCCTCACCATCGTCCTCCGCCTTGGTTCGCTCGCCACATCGCTGCCCTCCGGTGTTGTTCATAGCCCACAAGTATAGGGGATCTCAATAGTTTTTGAGGGTAGAGTATTCGACCCAAATATATTGATTCGACACAAGGGGAGCCAAAGAATATTCTCAAGTATTAGCAGTTGAATTGTCAATTCAACCACATCTGAAAGACTTAATATCTGCAGCAAAGTATTTAGTAGTAAAGTAGTATGGAAGTAGCGGTAACGGTGGAAAAAGTAATAGTAGTAGTTTTGTAGCAATCGTAATAGTGGCAACGGAAAATTAACTTAGCAAAGATCAATATGAAACGAGCTCGTAGGCAATGGATCAATGATGGATAATTATGTCGGAAGGCAATCATCATGCAACAGTTATATCATAGGGTGACACAGAACTAGCTCCAATTCATCAATATAATGTAGGCATGTACTCCGAATATAGTCATACGTGCTTATGGAAAAGAACTTGCATGACATCTTTTGTCCTACACTCCCGTGGCAGCGGGGTCCTATTCGAAACTAAGGGATATTAAGGCCTCCTTTTAATAGAGTACTGGACCAAAGCATTAGCACTTAGTGAATACATGAAATCCTCAAACTACGGTCATCACCGGGAAGTGTCCCGACTATTGTCACACCAGGGTTGCCGGATCATAACACATAGTAGGTGACTATAACTTGCAATATAGGATCAAGAACACAAATATATTCATGAAAACATTATAGGTTCAGATCTGAAATCATGGCACTCGGGCCCTAGTGACAAGCATTAGGCATAGCAAAGTCATAGCAACATCAATCTTAGAATATAGTGGATACTAGGGACCAAACCCTAACAAAACTAACTCGATTACATGGTAAATCTCTTCCAGCCCATCACAGTCCAGCAAGCCTACGATGGGATTACTCGCACACGGTGGTAAGCATCATGAAATTGGTGATGGAGGATGATTGATGATGACGATGGCGATGGATTCCCCTCTCCGGAGCCCAAAACGGACTCCAGATCTGCCCTCTGGAGGAAGAACGGGGCTTGGCGGCGGCTCTGTATCATAAAACGCGATGAATCCTTCTCTCTGATTTTTTTTCTCCCCGAACATGAATATATGGAGTTGGAGTTGAGGTCAGTGGAGGTCCAGGGGCCCACAAGGACGGAGGGCACGCCCCCACCCTTGTGGCCAGGGCGTGGGCCCCCTTCTGTTGATTCTTTCGCCAATATTTTTTATTAATTCCAAAAATGATCTCCATGAATTTTCAGGTCATTCTGAGAACTTTTAGTTCTGCACAATAATAACACCATGGCAATTCTGCTGAAAACAGCGTCAGTCCAGGTTAGTTCCATTCAAATCATGCAAGTTAGAGTCCCAAAACAAGGGCAAAAGTGTAGGGGATCGTAGCAGAAATTTAAAATTTTCTATGCATCACCAAGATCAATCTATGGAGTAATCTAGCAACGAGGGGAAGGAGAGTGCATCTACATACCCTTGTAGATCGCTAAGCGGAAGCGTTGCAAGAACGCGGATGAAGGAGTCGTACTCGCAGCGATTCAGATTGCGGTTGATTCCGATCTAGCGCCGAACGGACGGCGCCTCCGCGTTCAACACACGTACAGCCCGGGGACGTCTCCCCCTTCTTGATCCAGCAAGGGGAGAGGAGAAGTTGAGGGAGAACTCCAGCAGCACAACGGCATGGTGGCAATGGAGCTCGTGGTTCTCCAACAGGGCTTCGCCAAGCACTATGGAGGAGGAGGAGGTGTAGGGGGAGGGAGGGCTGCGCCAGGGAAGAGGTGCGGCTGCCCTCCCACCCCTCCACTATATATAGGGTCAAGGGGAGAGGGGGAGGCGCCCTAGGGTTTCCCCTAGGGGCGGCGGCCAGGCAGATTGGATCTCCCTAGGAAAAATCCTAGGGAGACTTGCCCCCCAAGCCAAGCAGGTGGAGGCTTGCCTCCCAAGCTAGGTGGAGGCGCCCCACCTCCCCAAGTAACGTGGGAAAGGGTGTGGGGGGCGCACCACCCCTTAGTGGGCTGGTTTGCCCCTTCCCCTTTGGCCCATGAGGCCCTCCAACACTTGCCAGGGCTCTCGAAACACCTTTCGGTCATACTGGCCATAGCCTGGTACCCCCGGAACACTTCCGGACTCCAATACCCTTCGTCCAATATATCGATCTTCACCGCCGGACCATTCTGGAACTCCTCGTGACATCTGGAATCTCATCCGGGACTCCGAACTACCTTCTGTAACCACATATACTATTTCCCATAACAACTCTAGCGTCACCGAACCTTAAGTGTGTAGACCCTACGGGCTCGGGAGTCATGCAGACATGGTCGAGACAACTCTCCGGTCAATAACCAACAGCGGGATCTAGATACCCATGTTGGCTCCCACATGCTCCATGATGATCTCGTCGGATGAACCACGATGTCAAGGATTCAATCAATCCCGTATACAATTTCCTTTGTCCAGCGGTATTGTACTTGCCCGAGATTCGATCGTCGGTATCCGATACCTTGTTCAATCTCGTTACCGGCAAGTCTCTTTACTCATTCCGTAACACATCATCCCATGATCAACTCCTTGGTCACATTGTGCACATTATGATGATGTCCTACCGAGTGGGCCCAGAGATACCTCTCCGTCACACGGAGTGACAAATCCCAGTCTCGATTCGTGCCAACCCAACAGACACTTTCGGAGATACCTGTAGTGAACCTTTATAGCCACCCAGTTACGTTGTGACGTTTGGCACACCCAAAGCACTCCTACGGTATCCGGGAGTTGCACAATCTCATGGTCTAAGGAAATGATACTTGACATTAGAAAAGCTTTAGCATACGAACTACATGATCCTTGTGCTAGGCTTAGGATTGGGTCTTGTCCATCACATCATTCTCCTAATGATGTGATCCCGTTATCAACGACATCCAATGTCCATGGTCAGGAAACCGTAACCATCTATTGATCAACGAACTAGTCAACTAGAGGCTTACTAGGGACATGGTGTTGTCTATGTCCACACATGTATTTGAGTTTCCTATCAATACAATTCTAGCATGGATAATAAACGATTATCATGAACAATGAAATATAATAATAATAACTTAATTTATTATTGCCTCTAGGGCATATTTCCAACAGTCTCCCACTTGCACTAGAGTCAATAATCTAGTTCACATCGCCATGTGATTAACACTCACAGGTCACATCGCCATGTGACCAACATCCAAAGAGTTTACTAGACTCAATAATCTAGTTCACATCACTATGTGATTAACACTCAATGAGTTCTGGGTTTGATCATGTTATGCTTGTGAGAGAGGTTGTAGTCAACGGGTCTTGCCATATTCAGATCCCTATGTATTTTGCAAAACTTTACATCGTAGATGCTGCTAACACATTCCACTTGGAGCTATTCCAAATTATTGCTCCATTATACGTATCCGGTATCTCTACTCAGAGCTATCCGGATAGGTGTTAAGCTTGCATCGACGTAACTCTTTATGTCGAACTCTTTATCACCTCCATAACCGAGAAACATTTCCTTATTCCTCTAAGGATAATTTTGACCGTTATCTGGTGATCTACTCCTAGATCACCTTTGTACCCTCTTGCCAGACATGTGGCAAGGCACACATCTGGTGCGGTACTCAGCATGGCATACCGTATAGAGCCTATGACAAAAGCATAGGGGACGACCTTCGTCCTTCCTCTTTCTTCTGCCGTGGTCAATCTTTGAGTCTTACTCAACTTCACACCTTACAACTCAGGTAAGAACCCCTTCTTTGACTGATCTATCTTGAACTCCTTCAGAAACATGTCAAGGTGTGCGTTCTTTGAAAGTATCATCAGGCATTTTGATCTATCTCTATAGATCTTGATGCCCAATATGAAAGCAGCTTTATCCAGGTCTTCCTTTGAAAATCACTCTTCAAACAACCGTTTATGCTTTCCAGAAATTCTACATTATTTTGGATCAACAATATGTCATCCACATATACTTATCAGAAATGTTGTAGTGCTCCCACTCACTTTCTTGTAAATACAAGTTTCTAACAAACATTGTATAAACCTAAAAACTTTGATCACTCCATCAAAACATATATTCCGATTCCGAGATGCTTGCTCTAGTCCATAGAAGGATTGCTGGAGCCAACATACCTTTTAGCATCCTTAGGATCGACAAAACCTTTTATTGTATCACATACAACTTTTTCTTACGAAAACTGGTAAGAAAACTTGCTTTGACATCCATCTGTTAGATTTCATAATCGAAAAATACAGCTAATGCTAACATGATTCCGACAGACTTAAGCATCGCTACGGGTGAGAAATTCTCATCGTAGTCAACTCCTTGAACTTGTGAAAAAACTCTTTCCCACAAGTCGAGCTTCATATACGGTAACATTACCGCCCACGTCCGTCTTCTTCTTAAAGATCCACTTATCTCAATGGCTTGCTGATCATCGGGCAAGTCCACCAAAGTCCATACTCTATTCTGATACATGGATCCTATCTCGGATTTCATGGCTTCTAACCATTTGTCAGAATACGGGCCCACCATTGCTTCTCCATAGCTCATAGGTTCATTGTTGTCCAACAACATGATATCTAAGACATGATTACTGTACCACTCAGGAGTAGTACATATCCTTGTCGACCTACGAGGTTCGATAGCAACTTGATCCGAAGCTTCATGATCACTATCATTAACTTCCTATTCAACAGACATAGGCGCCACAGAAAACATCTTTCTATGTTGCATCACTTTCTGGTTGAAATGAAGGTTCGACAACCTCATCAAGTTCTATCTTCCTCCCACTCAATTCTTTCGAAAGAAACTCCTTCTCGAGAAAGGACCCGTTCTTAGCGACAAACAATTTGCCCTCGGATCTGAGATAGAAGGTATACCCAACTGTCACCTTTGGGTATCCTATGAAGATGTGTTTGTCCGCTTTGGGTTCGAGCTTCTCCGGCTGAAGCCTTAAGCATCGCAGCCCCAAACATTAGGAAACGACAACTTTGGTTTCTTGCCAAACCAATGTTCACACGGCGTCGTCTCAACGGACTTATATGGTGTCCTATCTAAAGTGAATGCAGCTGTCTCTTATGCATAACCTCAAAATAATAGCGGTAGATCGGTAAGAGACATAGATCGCACCATATCTCATAAGGTTCGATTACGACGTCCGGACACACCATTACCATGTGGTGTTCCAGGTGGCTTCAACTGTGAAACAATTCCACAATGTCTTAAGTGTTTACCAAATTCATAACTCAGAAATTCTCATTGATCAGATCGTAGGAATTTGATCTTCTTGTTATGATGATTCTTAACTTCACTCTGAAATCGCTTGAACTTTTCAAATGTTTCAGACTTGTGCTTCATTAAGTAAATATACCTATATCTACTCAAATCGTCAGTGAAGATGAGAAAATAGCGATATCCACCGCACACTTCAATTCTCATTGGATCACACGCATCAGCATGCATGATTTCCAACAAGTCACTTGCCTTTTTCATTGTACCTGAAAACGGGGTGTTAGTCATCGTGCCCATGAGGCATGGCTCGCATGTGTCAAGCGATTCAAAATCAAGTGACTCCAAACATCCATCGACATGGAGTTTCTTCATGGATCTTACGCCAATATGACCTAAGCGGCAGTGCCACGAGAAAGTGGTACTATCATTATTAACTCTACATCTTTTGGCGTGAACATGTGTATTACCACGACCGAGATTCAATGAACCATTCACATAGGGTGCATGACCATGAAATTTATCATTCATGTAAACAAAATAACTATTATTCTCTAACTTAAATGAATGACCGTATTACAATGAACATGGTCTAATCATATTCATGCTCAACGTAGACACCTGATAACATTTATCTAGGTTCAATACTAATCCCGAAGGCAGATGGAGCGTGCGATGGTGATCTCATCAGCTTTGGAAATACTTCCAACACACATCGTCACCTCGCCCTTAGGCAGTCTCCGTTTAGTCCGTAGCTTTTGCTTCAAGTCACCTACAATAGTAACTGAACCGGTATCCAATACCCAAGTGCTACCAGGAGTACTAGTGAGGTACACATTAATAACACATATATACTTTGAAGTTGCCAGCCTTCTTATCTACCATGCATTTGGGGTAATTCCGCTACCAGTGACCGTTCCCCTTACAATAGAAGCACTTAGTCTCGGGTTTGGGTTCAACCTTGGGTTCCTTTACTGGAGCGGCAACTGGTTTGCCATCCATGAAGTTTCCCTTCTAGCCCTTGCCCTTCTTAAAACCAGTGGTCTTGTTAAACCATCAACACTTGATGCTCCTTCTTGATTTCTACCTTTTGCAGTCTTAAGCACCGCGAACAGCTCCGGGATCAACTCCATCCCTTGCATGTCATAGTTCATCACAAAGATCTAGTAGCTTAGTGATAGTGTCTAGAGAACTCTATCAATCACTATCTTATCTGGAAGTTTAACTCCCACTTGATTTAAGTGATTGTAGCACCCAGACATTCTGAGCACATGCTCACTAGCTGAGCTATTCTCCTCCATCTTGTTGGCAAAAGAACTTGTCAGAGGTCTCACACCTCTCAACACGGGCATGAGCCTGAAATCCCAATTTCAGCTCTTGGAACATCTCATATGTTCTATGGCGTTCAAAATGTCATTGGAATCCCGATTCTAAGCCGTAAAGTATGGTGCACTAAACTATCAAGTAGTCATCAGGACGTGTCTGTCAGGTGTTCACAACATCCACAGACGACATTGTAGGGGTTTGCACATCGAGCGGTGCATCAAAGACGTAAGCCTTCTGTGTAGCAGTGAGGACACTCCTCGGACTATGGACCTAGTCCGCATCATTGCTTGCAATATCTTTCAACTTAATATTTCTCTAGGAACGTATTGAAACAGGGAGCTACAACGTGAGCTATTTATCTACAACATATTTGCAAAGACAATTTAGACTATGTTCATGATAATTGAGTTCATCTAATCAAATTATTTAATGAACTCCCACCTAGATAGACATCCCTCTAGTCATCTAAGTGAAACATGATCCGGATCAACTAGGCCGTGTCCGATCATCACGTGAGACGGACTAGTCATCAACGGTGAACATCTCATGTTGATCGTATCTTCTATACGACTCATGTTCGACCTTTTGGTCTTCTATGTTCCGAGGCCATGTCTGTACATGCTAGGCTCGTAAAGTCAACCTAAATGTTTCGCATGTGTCCCGAGGCCATGTCTGTACATGCTAGGCTCGTCAACACCTGTTGTATTCGAACGTTAGAATCTATCACACCCGATCATCACGTGGTGCTTCGAAACAACGAACCTTCGCAACGGTGCACAGTTAGGGGGAACACTTTTCTTGAAATTTTAGTGAGGGATCATCTTATTTAAGCTACCATCGTTCTAAGCAAATAAGATGTAAAACATGATGAACATCACATGCAATCAAATAGTGACATGATATGGCCAATATCATTTTGCTCCTTTTGATCTCCATCTTTGGGGCTCCATGATCATCGTTGTCACCGGCATGACACCATGATCTCCATCATCATGATCTCCATCATCGTGTCTTCTTGAAGTTGTCTCGTCATCTATTACTTCTACTACTATGGCTAATGCTTTAGCAATAAAGTAAAGTAATTACATGACATTTATGTTGACACGCAGGTCATAAATAAATTAAGACAACTCCTATGGCTCCTGCCGGTTGTCATACTCATCGACATGCAAGTCGTGATTCCTATTACAAGAACATGATCAATCTCATGCATCACATATATCATTCATCACATCCTTTTGGCCATATCACATCACAAGGCATATGCTGCAAAAACAAGTTAGACGTCCTCTAATTGTTGTTGCAAGTTTTTACGTGGCTGCTATAGGTTTCTAGCAAGAACGTTTCTTACCTACGCGAAACCACAACGTGATATGCCAATTTCTATTTACCCTTCATAAGGACCCTTTTCATCGAATCTGATCCGACTAAAGTGGGAGAGACAGACACCCGCTAGCCACCTTATGCAACTAGTGCATGTCAGTCGGTGGAACCAGTCTCACGTAAGCATACGTGTAAGGTCGGTCCGGGCCGCTTCATCCCACGATGCCGCCGAATCAACATAAGACTAGTAACGACAAGTAAATTGACAAAATCGACGCCCACAACTGCTTTGTGTTCTACTCGTGCATAGAAACTACGCATAGACCTGGCTCTGATACCACTATAGGGGATCGTAGCAGAAATTTAAAATTTTCTACGCATCACCAAGATCAATCTATGGAGTAATCTAGCAACGAGGAGAAGGAGAGTGCATCTACATACCCTTGTAGATCGCTAAGCGAAAGCGTTGCAAGAACGCGGATGAAGGAGTCGTACTCGCAGCGATTCAGATTGCGGTTGATTCCGATCTAGCGCCGAACGAACGGCGCCTCCGCGTTCAACACACGTACAGCCCGGGGACGTCTCCTCCTTCTTG
>NC_053027.1:405679874-405831059 GCF_003073215.2 Triticum urartu | reverse complement strand
GAATTAAGTACTGACCATGACATGCTTGCTATGTTTGCTAAGTTTGGTAGTTAAAAAACAATTGAGATGAGGATTACAGTTCATAATGTCAATGCTAGACCTGATAAACCTGAATGGCCAATAGAAGAGAGTGTTGGAGTGGATGTCCCTTAGTTGGAACTGACTTAGCAAATCCATTTGAGGAAAATGGACATGTTGGTGTAAACGAGGAAGACATGTACTCAGATGATAGTGACAATGAAGGTGATGCTAGTGATGTGCCTTGTAAAGATCCTAACTTTGTGCCCGACGATAGGGAAAAATCTTCTGATGATGACATATCAGAGGATGAGGAGGATGAAATTAAAGATGCTGAGCCCGTTGACCTTCCAGATTTTTCATATGATAGGGAAAATCCACCAATGACAGAGGGCACAGTATATAGTGACATGCATGAGTTTAGAGTGGTAATAGCTTAACATGCAATTGCACGTGAATTCGATTTTCAAATTGACAAGACTGATCCTTCGAGATTCAGGGCCCATTGTTGTGATGAGAATTGCAAGTGGAGAATTCATGCCGCTAGGATGGATGAGGGTAGCATCAAGGTGGTGGTAAACAAACATGGTCACACATGCTCAAGCACAAGACAAGATGAAACATCCAAACATACAAACCAGAATTGGGTGGCTAATAGAGTCAAAGTTTGGCTCCATGAAGATTCTAGTTTGGGACCCATTGCATTGCAGACCAAGATCAGTGAAAAGTACCATATGACCGTGCCCTACAAGAGGGTATACAAGGGAAAGGAGCAAGCACTTGAGGAGTTATATGGATCATGGGATCAAAGTTTTGACAAGTTGTATAGCTACAAGGCAGAAATTGATAAGTCTTGCCCTGGTAGCTCTTTTGTCATTGATCATGAAGTATCGCTTGGAGCGAGAAGGTTCACAAAGCTGTTCTTTGCATTAAAGCCATGCATAGATGGTTTTCTTACAGGTTGTAGGCCATATTTGGCTATTGACAACACTTTCTTGACAGGCAAATTCAAAGGTCAATTGGCAGCCGCAGTTGCTGTAGATGGCCACAATTGGATGTATCCTCTTGCTATTGGAGTAATCGACTCCGAGACAAAGGAAAACTGGGCTTGGTTCATGGAGAGGCTTAAAGATGCTATTGGCACACCAGAAGGTCTCATGATTTGCAATGATGCGGGAAAGGGTATTGATGGAGCTGTAGCTGACATATTCCCTATGGCTGAACATAGGGAGTGTATGTGGCACTTGGTAAAGAATTTTAAGAAGTTTCGAGGCAAGGTATATGATGATCACCTTTGGCCAGCCGCATATGCATGGAATTCTTATCATTTTAACAAGCACATAACAGCTATTCAACAAGCAAGGCCAACAGCAATATCCTACTTGCAAAAGAATCACATAAGGTTATGGACCAGGAGCCAGTTCACGACACTCTCAAAGGTGGACTATGTGACCAATAATCTTGTTGAATCCTTCAACAAATGGATCAAGCCTTACAAAGGAATGCATCTTCCAGAATTCATTGACAAGATGAGGCACGAGCAAATGATCATGTGGCATAAGAGAAGGAAGGTTTCTAGGAAATGGAAAGGCAGAATTATGCCACACATTGTGAAATAATTGCATGAGAAGAGCAGAGGTTTGACATTTCGGGTAACAAGAACTAGTGACACTGAAGCTGAAGTGCAGTGCAAGGCTGGGAGTGGTTATAGGCATGTTGTCAATCTCAGCAAGTGGACTTGCACTTGTAGAGAGTGGCAGGTTTGCGGATAGCCTTGTGTGCATGCTATTGCATTCATTGGGCATGTTCGAGGGTCTATAGAGGATTATGTTGATGATTGTTATAGTGTGGAAAAGTTTAGGGCTGCATATGAGCATATCATTCCTGGATTGGTTGACAAGTCTCAATGGCCCAAATGTGATCATGGCTTCTTCCTAGAACCACCTATACTAAAGAGCGTAGCGGGGAGACGAAGAAAGAATAGATACAAAGGATCCAAAGAAAGGTCAAAAGGGGCTCACAAATGCCCAATCTGTAAACGATATGGGCACCATTGGCACAGTTGTAGAGATGGTGATCCTGAACAAAAGGCAGCTATGCTTCTTGAAAGGTATTTACTTTTCCTATATTTACTGCATGTATTTACTTTTCTTGTATTTACTTTTCCTGAATTTACATTTTCTGATTTTATAACCCTGTTTTGTTTTAAGGGGGCCACCAAAGAAGAGGAGAAAGAAGAAGAGTGCCATACAGGACCCTGAGGCGGCCATGGTAGTTGCATGTGCTTCTACAACTGCTCCGGTCATGGTATACCCATCTAGGTAAGATTGCATTAAACTTGCGTGTCCTTATACTCCTGTCAACATTGCACAACATTGGTTAATCTTTTGATATCTAAAAACAGCACTGATCTAGTTTCTCAAATAAATGAGGATGTTGGCCCAAGTTCTAGTTTAGTGAAGTATATCTCCATCTATATTTGTTAGTTGCTGATCTGCACCTTTCAGAACCATGCAATGTGCTTACCAGATAAACATTATGTGTACAGATCTATCAAGGGTTCTAAAGAACCAAAACATGCTTCTGGGGAACAAAAGGAAAAATCTAAGAAGAGTGCGCCGCGAAAGGGAAAGGGTAAGGCTGCCAAAGAGAAGATTGCCTCACGAGTTGTTGCTATTGGAGAGCAGACACCAAAAGGCAAAGAAAAATGCAGCGAAGTTGCTCCACATGATAGCCCAGCCATGGGTACAAGAAGCAAAAGGACATCTCATAGCCCAGCTATGAGCACTAGGAGCAAAAGAGCACCTGTTAGATTGGACTTGTAGTGTGTGCTCTGTTTCGGTGTATGTTTGACATTAAAACATGTTGAGACCTCTCTGTTTTGTGTTGTGATGAACCAATATGGTCTTGTAACAAATTTGATGTTTGTGAGGGTATATTGCTCATGAGATGCAAATTGTGATTCTATGCTAATTAAGCGAAAATGCTGCCGAAATTTTGTTTTTTGTACTAACATTATTTTACTTGTTTTGTACTTTCATGCTGAAATTAATTAAAAAGTTCATCGCTCATCTTATATTCATGTAAAAATTATTGAAATGGAATACAATAGAAATCAGTATATCATTTGGCTAAATGGTCACAAGGTATGTTCAGGGGTAAAATCGTCTTTTCAACTGCCACTTAACAGTCAACTAACAGTCAACTCGCGATAGGGGCATATCTGTACGCAGTGCAAGTTTTCAGTGGCATATTTAGGGGAGGGAAATTTTCAATGGCATGTGAGGGTACGGGCAAGTTTTGAGTGGCATATATGGAATTCACCCTTAAACTATCAAGGGGGTCAGGTTATATTTCAAGTCGACATCCTTAGCCATTTGATTGACATCTTTTCATCCTTTGTGCTTATACTAATCTCACATGAGGGTTCCAGAGGGTCGTTTTGGCTCTTGGGAGCACATGCTTCTGGACAAACAGTAAATTAAAAAAATGTAAATAAATTTATAAAATTCAGATTTTTTGTGTTTGGATGTTCATGTTAGCCTCACATAGCGTGTTTGACAATTTTCACGCAAAACGGAATAATAGTGCTTCGTTCGGTAAAAAAATAAGATTAAGCTTTTCCGGTAAAAATTTGCAGGTAGCATTTAGGTGTGACAATGAGCGCATCTAATTTTATTCTATTTTTTTACGTTTGCAAAAAATATTTAGATATGGGATGGCCTCAATCTAAAACTTACTTTCAGTAGATGTGTGGGGACTGAATTCATGGAGAGATGGCTCGGATCAGGTCAACCAAAACCCTATCTAACGAAGAGGACCAACCTGTTTGGCTTTTAGAAGCGCCAGGGACTTACTTGGTTAAATCCTTTTATTTCATGATTAACTGGGGTGGAGTTTCTACTCATGTCTGGAAAAACTTTTGGAAGATTGTTGTACCTCACAAGTATCTAGTCTTTTTGTGGCTAGCTTTTAATAATAAAATTCTTACCAGGGACAATTTGAACAAAAGAAGGGTGGTGGATAACTTAAAATGCTTATTCTGTGATGAGGAGGAATCAGTTTGCCACCTGTTCTTTGAATGTGTAATTGCTAGACAGATTTGGAGTGATATGGCTGACTCTTTTGAGTTCAGTATCCCTAATAACATGGCTGAATTGTCTTCCTTTTGGAATGTGAATAATAAGAAATCTGTTGTCAATATTGCCTGTGTTGCTACTATTTGAAGCATTTGGACTATGCGTAATGATATGTGTTTTCAGGGGATACCATGGACAAGCACCCATATAATACCGGCAAGGATCAACGCATCGCTGCATCAATGAAAGATTCTCTGTGGAGGCGATCAATCGGTCCTGCTGAGAAGATGCCTCCAACTTCTGGATCGGCGAAGAGGAAAGCTGCTCAGGATTGTCTAGGCCTGGGCCTGAGCGCGTGCGCGAGGAAGAACCGAGGTAGGACGTTGAAGGCTCACTCAGAATGATGTTGGAGAAAAAAAAATGTAGAGATCTCCCCCCTTCGTTCTGCTCCTGCCGCGTCTTAGACGGTGACTTATGTCTAGCCTTGCATCGCTTCAAAAAAGATGTTAGGTTCCCTTTTGGTAACTTTGATTCAATATGGTCTGCGTTCAAACTTCTAGGGATGTAAATTGTTTCTATTTTCTGGTCTGTTACTTCTGGCAGACCCGGTTGCTTGTAACAGTCTCGATGACTTGCGTTGCTTCGTTTAAAAATCTGGCCTGTACCGTGGAGTCTCCTCCATGTGATCGATGGGGCAGCAGCGCGGAGTGGGGGTGGCATGTCACGTTGAGGGTTGAGTGAGGGGTGCTTCTCACGGACCGGCAAGACACGTGGTGGTGGACCGGTGGTGCTGCTACACACCGGTGTCGCTGGCGGAGCGGAGGTGTACACGAATGTAAAGCGCTGGCAGGTGCAGCCAACATGCACGGTCGGTATCTTTCCGTCAGCCAGGAACGTGATGAGACAGATCCTTATCTCTTCTTCCGGAAATACTGTACACACGATGGTTGGCGGACGCTGCATGCACGACACTCATTATCGACGGCTGCAACCCACTGAACAAAAGGAATACATGGCTGCAATATTTTGTCGTGCAGGAATCGGCCGCCAACCATCGTCCATGTAGCAGTGCTCCTCTTCTTCTCCCTTGGGCTGCCCTTATCTTGGACAGCATGATTGCGCTACGCTCCATAGGAGTACTCCTATGTGTTTTGAGATACTCCTAGCTTAGCTTTTCCGAGAGTGAGGGGATTGTCTACAAGTGCTCTCCCTTATCTTAAACAACATCATTGCGCTACGTGACCTAGCTACCTAGCTAGCTAGAGAGTGAAAGTATGAACGTACTCCATCAATTAGTCATGAGTACCTTCTTGCCGGTTATGCCCAGTGACACCGGCACTCCGGCAGCTCGGTTGAACAACGCCTAACCTAAAAGCATCTCAAAGCGGATTGGATTAACTTGATCGGATTGAAGATGCTCTAACTATGAGTAGTTTCTACTGTAAGGGTTAGGAAGTGAGCAGTCCATTGCTCGAGAAAATAGAGTATGGTAGAGCGATGCAACTTCCAACTTTGCTACAGGGAAGGGAACCACGCATGTGCCGTGTGCTCGTCGTTGCGCTCCGGTGTCTCCTCAAGATAAGCCTTGGTTAGACACATGGCCAGCAACAACGAACAGGTGTGTCGCGCGCCCATTGGGACCTCGCACGCTCGTACTAGCTCCGACGTCCCTGTCATTTGTTGCATCGCGGTATAAAGGCGCTCGTTAGGACGTAGTGGGCATTGCGTGTATCGCGGATTGTTGGAAGTTGGAACTGACGTATTAGCTGTTTGGTCGAAGGCAATGGTAGGTAGTATGGTTTTGCTCCGTCGACAACAGGATATATGCATCATGCATACGTCCAGGGGCTTCTTTTGCAGCAAGCGAACAAAAAGGAAATTAGGTCTGTGCTGGAGCCGCCCGCGTACGTTCAGGTTCAGGTTCGGCGCGGTGCAATGCTTCTCCTGATGCATTTCTGGTCACCTGACCTCCGTAATACCCCTTTAAACCTAACCCCGTGCCTTTTGATGTGTGCCCGATGTGATTGATCCATCATACACGTTTTAAAGTCATTATTGTAGAAAAAAAACTCTTTCGGTAATCTTATCCCGTACCTCTGACGTGCAAGTGATGTGATCGATTCATCAACCACATGTGGATGGTTATTACTACGTGGAGCAAGAAAAGTGGAGTATTCCCAAAGCCAAGTTAGGTCAAAGTGACGTGCTCCACACTGCCAGTTTCTTAGCATGCTACAGACTGTAGTTAAACGTCATCGGTATCAGGATTAGAAGTTTATTGTGGGATACGTGAATTGCCAGGGGGAGGCCAATGAAAAGATAAGTGATAATTGACCTTCTAAATTTCCTTTTCCCTTCCCCCTACTCAACTCTCTTCAAATTTCTATTCCCCATCACTGCCTCCCCACAACCAAAACAAAACATACCCTTCCCCCTCCTCATCTCTCTTCAAATTTCTATTCCCCACAACCAAAACACATTTGATTCTTTTTAATCAACAGTTATTTAAAATGGAGTCAGCCAAGGTTAAGCACACACGATGTTTGTCATAAGGGAAACAAACCTAGCACAGCGAACTATATATAGTTGGAACCTGTCCTTGTAGCAGGCAGCAGGGGCTTCTTGGTCTGAACACGCAGTTTGTCACAAGGAGCAACTTACATTCGCACTGCACTATTTCTAGCCACGACAGGCAAATAATGCCCTTGGCTCACTGACAGACATACCATTAGCCACACTATGCCATACTTCTCACAAAACAAACACGTCCATAAAATTCCACTGCCTTCAAGCACTATCGTCGGTCTGACCACGCTTCGGCATATACTTGGATAAGACGGCCACAAGTAACACCCCATATAATGGCAACCATGCCTTATACCAAAGATAAAGGTACCGATTATAGCAGTACAACAGATATCCACGGCCGAAAATTAGGCCGGATCAGATGGAAAGCCTCAAAATAATACAGGGAGAACAAGCCGAACCATCAAGCGGTTAAGTGTTGCTTTCCGTAGAATCGCTGAATTTGGTCTAGTTGAAGTCAGGCTTCTCAGGGTAAGTGCAGCCAGATTGCTGGATGATAACGTTTGCTGCGTAGCAACCGGCCTTTACGCAGTCCTCGATGCTCTTCCCTTGAACCAACTGAGAGAGGAAGCCGCCAACAAACGCATCACCTAATAAGAAACGGGGTGTAACAAGTCAGGGGCAGCAGCAAAATCGTAACTGACACCCGGTATCCAAATTACAAATCAGACTGCTGTTTCTGCAGCAATTTTAATGAATATGTTCACCAAGCATGCATCTGTCTCAGATTGTCATGAATGCTGAATTCTCAATATCAGGTAATTGTGCAGCTAGATACTGCTACAGATGAATATCCGGGAGGAGACTCTTCTTAGAATTGCGACTCAAAATATAGTGGCATTTCTTGCACAACTGAAACAGCTCAATTATACATTTGATCAATTAGTGCCATCAACAACTGGTGCAGATGTTCCTTTTTTATATTATCATGAGAATTTAGTTAATTAGCTTACGTCAACATTGTTTTGATAAATACATAACATCATTTTAGTAAAATGTACTAAATCAGCGACATGGATCGGAGGGACTATTAGATTTACATGAGCTTTTTCAATATTTCCGGATATATAATACACATGAAAACTAGAACCCATCAATAATATGTAATGAAAGCAACTTTTTAAGCAGTGTCCTTATAACAGTGGCTAGTTCTGAAGCAACAGAAAGATTAAATCAACTCATTATACAAAAGAAAAAGCATACCAGCGCCATTGGTGTCAACAAGCTTCTCCTTGGGCAATAGGATCACAGGGAATGTTTTTACCTATTCAAAAACATAATAATATTTAGGTTTCGCATATTATCTTCACATAGATTGACTCAACTAAATTCTACATGAAGTTTTAAGTGCCCGTTCTGTGATGAATCAAAATTTTGATGTGACATTTGAATAAGCAAACAACTGTGACAAAAACAGATTGCTTTGCAAATATGCCCACAACGGCAGATTTATTGTCAAAGGAAAGAATTAGCTATCCTTAAAATATGCAATTTTCCTATTTTTGTCCCACAGCCTATAATTGGACAAAATCCAACAGAAATATATAGGTTATTTACTTTCAAACAAGCAGTTGCATACCAGCAGGTTGCTATAACTAAATATGTATGAATAAAGGATGAGCCTATAATGCAACTGACATGCATCAAACTGAAAAAAAATATATACCTTCCCATCCTCAGCCACAACTACTGGATCAGCACCCTGAGTAATCACAGCAATCCTCTTTTGTTTTCCAGAAGCCAGAGGCAGTTGTGAGATCTTCAAAGCGATCTCCTCGACATTCTCAGTCTACAAAATTACATGTAATTTTTCAGCAGCGCAATAAGCAAATAAAATCATTTTACAAGGATTGAGTGATTACCTCCCACCCTCGGACTTTAGAGAAGATCCTTGCCTCGGTTTCATTTCCAAAGATGTAGTCAGAATACCTGAAGTGGTCACAAAACATGTCTTAACCAAATGACCCAAAATCTCTATAAACTACCAAACTTTAACAGGCTGAAAGATTAGGATGTGGCAAACATGGGAACATCTCTTGACATTGCTTATGCATTTTGAGTTAAGCTCATGTACAGTATCTCAAATAATGTCCAAAACATTTAGCATCACAGAGGAGCAGGTAAACTTACTGAAGAACCTTCTCTTGGGCATCACGGAAAAACTCACAGATAAAGGGAGCGGAGAGGTTCATCAAGAAAACCTGGAAACAAAATGGTCGATTACAAACACTGGCGACCGCCACTTCACAGGGAACTTTTCTGTTCTGAACCTTACCTTGTTATTTGCAGCAGCATGCTCAGCAACAAGCTGAATAGATTCAGGGGACACCGTAAGGAAAAAGCCAGCAATGTAGATGTATTTCGCTTTCTCAACTGTCAACAGCAAATGTCACGGTTGTCAGGAATGAAGTCATCCACGAAATTACGATAATATAGCGAAGTAGAAGATGATGTACAACTCAACTACAGTTTCCACACAAAAAAGACACCTCAATTAATCGTTCAGGAAACAAAATATTAATGCTGTGTTTGGATGTATGTATATTCGGCCCAGAATTGTGAATTGGTATTCGCAAGCCTCTAATACAGCCCTGTGGATGGTCATGGTATTGAGTGATGGAAACTTGGCTCAATTTCAAGCGGCACTCCCACACAGTTGCACACTCTTTCTCTCATTACAGAGATGTCGACCTCCGTATTGCACTGAAATTGCTCGTACTGTAAAACTTATAGTTCCGTTCGCCCTCCATAAGAAACAATAAGGGGCTCGACCACGGCGGCCAGGAGCTCGACAATGGACGACACTCCTGCATCGGGAGAAGAGAGCCAGAGGGCAGAAGCTTGACCACGCTGATCAGACAGACGCAGAGATGAGGGCCAGGGGACGGAGGCCAGGTTGTGTACGCGGGAATGAGGGGTATGGAGATGACTTAGTCAGAAATTTGCAATTCAATACTCTGGGCATCCAAACAGAAATTAGAACTGGTTGCACTCTAGATTTCAGCTATCCAGTATAAGTACATCCAAACAGTTTAATCACAGTCCATTTCTTTAGAAAATTGCACTGTGATTACAAGCTGTCCAAGCTGATGTCAGCATCAATTGAGCAATGAGGAACATAATCCAAGCTAAGAGAGTTCACAAGAGCTGAAAACAAATACTATACCTAGTGCCCAGTTCTCTGGCTTCTTTAGATGCTCAGATTTGTAGCAGTTCGCAGCAGATAAGTTTGCAATCAATGACCTGACCAGATAAAAAGAATATATATTTCAGATATTGTTAGAGAAGATGCTCAGGATCTAAATGTTGTAAAAGTATGGGACAGAATAATCACATTTAAGTAATTAAGAAATAAACAATGTGAAGACTTGTGTGTTTATGCCTTGCAAAAGCTATATGGCATTTTGTTTAAAAACTACGTGCTTCGCTGAAATTAAATAACTTTGTCCACTGTTCTAATCATATACACGTCCCTCCCAAGTCGAGACAAGATTGAAACTTAACTTCATTGAATTACAAAATGACATGCACCACAGGATAGTTCAATAGATGGCACACATGTTTGACAGTGTTAAACATTTTCCCTAATTAAAGCGAGATGCACATACAACTATTACCATTTATAGAGAACCTGGATGGATGTATTACATCATCATTCAGAATATGAATAATGTTGTGGTCTTAATTAAGTGAGTTAGTAATACAACTATACGTTACAAATATGAATAATGAATCATCAAACAAAAATGATTTCAAATACAACAGTGTAAAGCCACAAAATAGAAGGAAACACAATACTAGCTGGTAAGAGGTATTGTCGTAGGTGGCATACCTTTCGCCACCAACAACACAGACAGCACATGTGCCTGTAGGAGCAGCCTCATCCTCATAGTAATGAGCCTAGACGAATACATGACAAGACCAAGTCAACATTAGTCCGTTAACCAATAGAACAGAAACATTTATATGATAAAATGGAAAAAAGCTCAAGAACTAACAGTAACTCCTGCAGCTTTAGCGGCGCTCTTCATCTCCTCACCATACTTGTCCTTTCCAATGCAACCCATGTAACTTGTTGCACCAGGAGTTTGAAGCATCCACTGCACAATACATGATACAAAGTAAACAAACAGATCTAGCAAAATCTTTTGGCTGGTCATGGTTTTACTTGTCTTTCGAGCTTACTTGGGCAACCCTGATAGAGTTCTGCGTGGCTCCTGGAACATCATGGAACATCAAAGAGAAGATATAGCCAATCAGAAAAATCAACAACATGAAAAGAAATAGCACATTATACATGTTAAAAAAAACATTACCTCCAGCAATATATTCAACATTGTCCTTGCTGGACAACTCATCGTACCTGCCAAAAATCACAGTATGAGGTAAGAAATTCTATCATTGTACAAAACAACGGCACTGGGATACGTATGGTTGGTAACGACATAGATGCTTACATGGGCAAGTGCTTGTCCTCGGCAAGAATGGCATTGTTCGGCTTCACATCATACCTAAAACAGAGGAGGGAGCATGTCAGCAGTCATGATTACAACACAAGTTGCATAATACTCAAGCAACAGTATAGCATCAAAGCCAAGCATGAAGCACTACGTCAAACAACTGATCAGCATTCCAGCGTCAATTTGAACCAACTTACACAGCATATCAAATTCGGAGATCTATGCCAACAAATTCGGCAAAAAAACAGGAACACTAGCGAAACCTGTCGCGCATGAAATTGGTGAAAAGAGAAATCGCGGGTGATTCACGAGATAACTAACTGATCCATTGCATAATGTTGCATAACTTTGGATAAGTGACATGATATATCTTTCGACTGTCAAAAATAAAATTATTCGTTCGACTCTTGGTCCCGTGCTGCGCCCGTACGAACTCGCGAAGCACTTTTTGTCGTCTCGGATCTGACGAGGAGAGGCGACGAATCCGTCGAAGCTAAGAAGAGTAGACCGTACAGATCCAAAAACTAACGCGAACGGAGACAAAAAGAAAAATTCAAAACCACAGATCGGAACGCAGAAAGCGGGCGGGAGAGATCGGCGCGTACTTAGCGAGGAAGGCCTCGTCGACGACGGCGGAGATGTCGAGAAGGGGGTTGCCCATCCCCAGGAGCACACCCTCGAGGTTGCTCGCCGCCATTTTCTTGCTGCTCTCGACGACGGCTGCGCAAGGAGGCGACAGCGAGATCTGAGGTCTGTTGGCAAATGGCGAGAGGTTCGTTCGAGTGGTGTGGTGGTGGTGGGATGATGGGTGCGGCGGGGGTTTTAGTCGGCCTCGACCAAACCTCGCGGGGCCCGCCTGTCACCCTCCGTGGCTCTGCGTGGTTGGTGAGCGTTGCATTTGCAGGTGGAGGGGCAGCGGAAGAAGATCTATCCTACCCACCACGTGGTACTGCTACCAACTCTTTTCTTGGGTGCTCGCTGACGTGCGGGACCGAGGTTGACACGCCGCAGCGTTTGATTGGTGCACAGTAGCGATCTGCGCTGTGAGTGGAGAGCGGAGAGATTGCTCTTGGTGGGGCAATCGATGCGTGGGTCCTTTTCGCCCACCAACCGTGTAGAAATCGGTCGGTGCTCGGGAGTGGTGCGGGGATGGTCCCGCTTAAATAAAGAGCAAAACCCCAACCCGGTTGATGGTCTGTGCTGCCCAGCCCAGCACAGCAACTTCAGGTTTGTGAATGTGAATGGTGTTGAGAGTAGAATTAATAGTAGTAATAATGAAAACTGTGTGTACTATATTAGATGAGATCTGCTATTTTCTACAAAGGAAAGAGACACCACTAGGAAAGGTGTCTGTTCAGGGAGGCGTCTGTTCAGCGGGAACCGACGCGGTATATGCAACTGCATGCGGTTAGTAAAAGCAGGGATTATCCCTTAATTAACATTTGTTACTAATTGATCTTAACACTTTCCCTAATCAATGCTTGATTATGTGAGCAGACTTCATCTTGATAAAGATTCTCCTTGAAAATCCCGTAGGAAAAATGTAAGGAGATAGGTGTTTAATATGTTGCTAAATTCCTGCAAACCCAATGAGAAAAATAAGGAGAAGATGATGCAACATACTACAATAGTTGTTGTCTCATTTAACTCAATATGTGAGAACCATATAGTTTGGGGAACAATAAACATGACGCATATACTTTCCTAAAACTCCAGTGAGGGAAACAGAAAGTATGACATGTGATCTCATGTTGATATCACCTCATTAAAAACCTTTATGAGAACCTGTAAAGTAAATTTATGAAGGGAAAAAGAGTATAATATGATACTTTGAACATGAACAATTCATGAAGATACCCCCCCCCCCTCCCCCTGATTCTTACAAATTTTGAAGCCATCACATACCAATTCCATTAACATGTTCTGAAATGTATAAGTTGGCAGAGACTTGGTGAACAAATCAATCACATAATTTGACTTGCAAGATATGCAATATAGTGATATTGCTTATTGCGTAACCTGTTTGGATCCGGCAACACAAGCAACATCATCTTTGAGATGACGGTGGATGTAGCCACAAGGTCTGATTAGAAGACTCTTATAAGATGGCTATCTCACCTAGCGGGAACACAAACTTTGTCTACGATTTGACATAGTAGGGATCTGATCAATGTATCCAATGATATTGGTGTACAGGTTTCTCCGGAACTGAAAGATTAGGACAAAATGTTTGATGCCTTGAAGATATCAAAATATATTGTTGAGCCCCAACAATTATGTGTGGTGGATCCAATGAAGGAAATATGCCCTAGAGACAATAATAAAGTTGTTATTTTATATTTTCTTATATCATGATAAATGTTTATTATTAATGCTAGAATTGTATTGACCGGAAACTTAATACATGTGTAGATACATAAACAAAACACCGTGTCCCTAGTAAGCCTCTACTAGACTAGCTCGTTCATCAAAGATTGTTAAGTTTCCTAACCATAGACATGTGTTGTCATTTGATGAACAGGATCACATCATTAGGAGAATGATGTGATGGACAAGACTCATCCGTTAGCATAATATTGATCGTTCAGTTTTATTGTATTGCTTTCTTCATGTCAAATACATATTCCTTCGACTATGAGATTATGCAACTCTCAGATACCGGAGGAATACCTTGTGTGCTATCAAACGTCACAACATAACTGGTGATTATAAAGATGCTCTACAGGTATCTCCGAAGGTGTTTGTTGGGTTGGCATAGATCGAGATTACGATTTGTCACTCCGAGTATCGGAGAGGTATCTCTGGGCCCTTTCGGCAATACACACCATAAGAAGCCTTGCAAGCAAAGTGACTAATGAGTTAGTTGCGTGATGATGTATTACGGAACGAGTAAAGTGACTTGTCGGTAACGAGATTGAACTAGGTATGAAGATACCGACGATCGAATCTCGGGCAATTAACATACCGATGGACAAAGGGAATTACGCATGTTGTCATAACGGTTCGACCGATAAAGATCTTTGTAGAATATGTAGGAGCCAATATGAGCATCCAGGTTCCGCTATTGGTTATTGACCAGAGAGGTGTCTCAGTCATGTCTACATAGTTCTCGAACCTGTAGGGTCCGCACGCTTAACGTTGGATGACAATTTAGTATTATATGAGTTATGTGATTTGGTGACCGAATGTTGTTCGGAGTCCCGGATGAGATCACGGACATGATGAGGAGTCTCGAAATGGTCTAGAGGTAAAGATTGATATATAGGACGATGGTATTCGGACACCGGAAGTGTTTCGGGGGTACCGGGTACATTTGAGTCACCGGAAAGGAGTTTCGGGCAACCCCGGCAAATATATGGGCTTAATGGGCCAAGTGAGGAAACACACCAACCCACAAGGGGCAGGTGCGCCCCCTATAGGGCCAGCCATATGGGGATGAAAGGAAAGGAGAGTAGGAAAAGGAAAGTGTGAAGTAGGACTCCTACTTCCTTCCCCTCCCCTCTCCTTCCTCTCCCCTTTGTCCAAACATGGCAGGGGGCGGCCAGGGCAGGAGCCCTAGGGCCGGCCGGCCACCTATGTGGTGCGCCAGGCTGCCTCCCCTCCCCCTCCCACCTATATATATGTGGGGGGGCCTAGCACAACACAACAACATTTGTTAGCCGTGTGCGGTGCCCCCCTCCACAGATTACACCCTCGATCATATTTTCATGGTGCATAGGCGAAGCCCTGCGCGGATCACTTCACCATCACCGTCACCATGCCGTCATGCTGACGGAACAAATCTACTTCCTTGACACTTTGCTGGATCAAGAGTTCGAGGGACGTCATCAATCTGAACGTGTGCAGAACTCGGAGGTGCCATACATTCGGTACTTGATCGGTCGGAACGAGAAGAAGTTTGAATACATCAACCGCGCCGATAAACGCTTCCGCTTTCGGTCTACGAGGGTGATACGTCTCCAACGTATCTATAATTTTTTATTGTTCCAGGCTATTATATTATCTATTTTGGATATTTTATATGCATTAATATGCTATTTTATATGATTTTTGGGACTAACCTATTAACCTAGAGCCCAGTGCCACTTTATGTTTTTCCTTGTTTTAGAGTTCCACAGAAAAGGAATACCAAATGGAATAAAACTTCTACGATGATTTTTCTTGGACTAGAAGACACCCAGGAGACTTGGAGTGCAAGTCAGAAGAGCCAGGAGGTGGCCACAAGGGTGGAGGGCGCGCCCAGGGGGTGGGGTGCGCCCCCCAACCTTGTGGGGCCCTCGGTGACCTCCTGACCTATATATTCCTCCTATATATACTCATATACCGCAGGAACTTCCAGGGGAGCCACGAAACCACTTTTCCACTGCCGCAACCTTCTGTACCCGTGAGATCTCATCTAGGGGACTTTTCCGACATCCTGCCGGAGGGGGATTCGATCATGGAGGGCTTCTACATCAACACCATTGCCTCTCCGATGAAGCGTGAGTAGTTTACCACAGACCTACATGTCCATAGCTAGTAGCTAGATGGCTTCTTCTTCTCTCTTTGATTCTCAATACAAAGTTCTCCTCGATGTTCTTGGAGATCTATTCGATGTAATACTCTTTTGCGGTGAGTTTGCCGAGATCCGATGAATTGTGGATTTATGATCAACTTATCTATGAATATTATTTGAATCTTCTCTGAATTCTTATATGCATGATTTGATTGTTGGAAATATGCCCTAGAGGCAATAATAAATTAGTTATTATTATATTTCCTTGTTCATGATAATCGTTTATTATCCATGCTATAATTGTATTGATAGGAAACTCAGATACATGTGTGGATACATAGACAACACCATGTCCCTAGTAAGCCTCTAGTTGACTAGCTCGTTGATCAATAGATGGTTACGGTTTCCTAACCATGGACATTGGATGTCGTTGATAACGGGATCACATCATTAGGAGAATGGTGTGATGGACAAGACCCAATCCTAAGCATAGCACTAGATCGTGTAGTTCGTATGCTAAAGCTTTTCTAATGTCAAGTATCATTTCCTTAGACCATGAGATTGTGCAACTCCCGGATACCGTAGGAGTACTTTGGGTGTATCAAACGTCACAACGTAACTGGGTGACTATAAAGGTGCATTACAGGTATCTCCGAAAGTGTCTGTTGGGTTGGCACGAATCGAGACTGGGATTTGTCACTCCGTGTAAGCGGAGAGGTATCTCTGGGCCCACTCGGTAGGACATCATCATATGCGCAATGTGACCAAAGAGTTGATCACGGGATGATGTGTTACGGAACGAGTAAAGAGACTTGCCGGTAACGAGATTGAACAAGGTATAGGGATACCGACGATCGAATCTCGGGCAAGTACAATACCGCTAGACAAAGGGAATTGTATACGGGATTGATTAAGTCCTTGACATCGTGGTTCATCCGATGAGATCATCGTGGAACATGTGGGAGCCAACATGGGTATCTAGATCCCGCTGTTGGTTATTGACCGGAGAACGTCTCGGTCATGTCTGCATGTCTCCCGAACCCGTAGGGTCTACACACTTAAGGTTCGATGACGCTAGGGTTATAAAGGAAGCTTGTATGTGGTTACCGAATGTTGTTCGGAGTCCCGGATGAGATCCCGGACGTCACGAGGAGTTCCGGAATGGTCCGGAGGTAAAGATTTATATATAGGAAGTCCTATTTCGGCCATCGGGACAAGTTTCGGGGTCATCGGTATTGTACCGGGACCACCGGAAGGGTCCCGGGGGCCCACCGGGTGGGGCCACCTATCCCGGAGGGTCCCATGGGCTGAAGTGGGAAGGGATCCAGCCCAAAGTGGGCTGGGGCGCCACTTCCCTTATGGCCCATGCGCCTAGGGTGAAGGGGGAACCCTAAGGAAGAGTCCCAAGGAGGGAAGGCACCTCCTAGGTGCCTTGGGGGGGAGGGAAACCTCCCCTGGCCGCCGCCCCCTAGGAGATTGGATCTCCTAGGGCTGGTGCACCCTCCCTTGGGATCCCTATATATAGTGGGGGTAGGAGGGCCTCTAAGACACAACTGATGCCTTTGGTGCATCCCTCCCTCTCTCCCAAGTTCTTCTCCTCTCCCGTGGTGCTTGGCGAAGCCCTGCAGGATTGCCACGCTCCTCCATCACCATCACGCCGTTGTGCTGCTGCTGTATGGAGTCTTCCTCAACCTCTCCCTCTCTCCTTGCTGGATCAAGGCGTGGGAGACGTCACCGGGCTGTACGTGTGTTGAACGCGGAGGTGCCGTCCGTTCGGCACTAGGATCATCGGTGATCTGAATCACGACGAGTACGACTCCATCAACCCCGTTCACTTGAACGCTTCCGCTTAGCGATCTACAAGGGTATGTAGATGCACTCTCCTTCCCCTCGTTGCTGGTCTCTCCATACATGGATCTTGGTGACACGTAGGAAAAATTTTGAATTTCTGCTACGTTCCCCAACATTGATATCTTTGCAAGTCTCTTCGAACTATCGATTTGGTTTGGCCAGCTAGATTGGTTTTTTCTTGCAATGGGAGAAGTGCTTAGCTTTGGGTTCAATCTTGCGGTGCTCGATCCTAGTGACAGAAGGGGAAACGACATGTATTGTATTGTTGCCATCGAGGATAAAAAGATGGGGTTTTCATCATATTGCTTGAGTTAATTCCTCTACATCATGTCATCTTGCTTAAAGCGTTACTCTGTTCTTATGAACTTAATACTCTAGATGCATGCTGGATAGTGATCGATGTGTGGAGTAATTGTAGTAGATGCAGAATTGTTTCGATCTACTTGACACGGACGTGATGCCTATATTCATGATCATTACCTTAGATATCGTCATAACTTTGTGCTTTTCTATCAATTGCTCGGCAATAATTTGTTCACCCACCGTAAAAATTCCTTTATTGAGAGAAGACTTTGGTGAAACGTATGCCCCCGGGGTCTATTTTCCATCATATAAGTTTGCGGTCTACACTTTTAGTTTCCTATTTACTTTCTTTGCAATCTTTTACTTTCCATTCCATAAACCCAAAAATACCAAAAATATTACTTTGCCATTTATCCATCTCTATCAGATCTCATGTGCAAATAAACATGAAGGGATTAACAACCCTTTTATCGCATTGGGTGCAAGTTGGTGTTTGTTTGCGCAGGTATTCGGTGGCTTGCGCGTTGTCTCCTACTGGATTAATACATTGGTTCTCAAAACTGAGGGAAATACTTACTCTACTTTGCTGCATCACCCTTTCCTCTTCAAGGGAAAAACCAACGCAAGCTCAAGAGGTAGCAGGAAGGATTTCTGGCGCCGTTGCCGGGGAGATCTATGCCAAGCCAAGACATACCAAGTACCCATCATAAACTCTCATTCCTCGCATTACATTATTCGCCATTCGCCTCTCATTTTCCTCTCCCACACTTCTAAAACGATTTTCGAAAAGATTCGCCTTTTTCTTCGCCCTCTTCCGTTCGTCTCTTTCGCTTGCTTTTTGTGTGCTCGTGTGTTTAAACACCCGACTGGCTCTCATGGCTAGTCCTCCCATTATCGTGAGCACTCCTGATAATGAAGTTCTCAATTTCAAACAAAGGGAAGAAGAAAATTTGAAAGATGCTTGGTATAGAATTTGCAACGCTCAAAATAGTTCTACTCGAAAGCAATCTACTTCCGTTCTTCTTCGCAATTTTTACGTAGGAATTACTCCTTGGAATAGATATGTTCTAGATACCATTACTGGGGGAAATTTCTTGGGGAGCCATACTATCGATTCCTACAATGCCATGATAGATTTGCTAGTCCCACCACCTCTTTTGGTTAATGGAACTGTTTTAACCTTGGAACATGTAATGCAAAGATTGGATATTATTGAAAAAAAAATTGCTACCGTAGAGTTGATTGAAAATTTGGATAAAAAGATTCATAATCAGATTACTCAATATGGATCTAAGGTATGAGTTACCTTAAAGAATCTTAGGGAAAAGGAACCAATAGTTAATGAAAGGATAGGTCAAGATTCTACTAGAATTGGCAAGCTAGAAGATATTATTACCAACTTGGGTTTCGCTTTTTCCTTCGTTAAAACTACTCAAAACCTTCCTCCTACTAAGATTTCCAGGTTTACTTATGTTCCTAAGAATAAGGGTGAATCTTCAAGTAAAGACAATGAAGATCTCAAATCAATTAGTATTCACCCCAATTTTCTTGATATTATTAAGGAACCTATTGCCACGATTGAATCCCTTGATTTCTTGCCTAGGAGTTTGATCATTTATAGAACTAAAGATTCTCCTAAAATTCATAAGTGTGTGACTAAAGATTTGCATACCAAAGATGATAACACCTAGATCTATTCGTGTTTTATGTCTGGCTAAGGGCGTTAAACAATAGCGCTTGTTGGGACGCAACCAATTTTAATTTTATTTTTTGCTTTTTAGGTTCTATTTTGCAATAAATATTTCAAATAGCCTCTGGTTAGATGTGGTTTTGTGTTTTAATTAGTGTTTGTGCCAAATAAGACCTTTGGGATAGCTTACGGTGATAGTTGATTTGATCGTGCTGAAAAACAGAAACTTTTGCACCCAGGAGATTAGTTTTAATTTTTTTTACAGAAGTGCGATAAAATATTGATTCTTTTTGAATAGGATTAAGAAACACATGTTCTAGGACTTCCTAATTTATTAGGATTTTTGGAGTTATATAAGTATTCGAAATATCCAGATTGCTACAAACTATTCTGTTTTTGACAGATTCTGTTTTTCGCATGTTGTTTGCTTATTTTGATGCATCTATGGCTAGTATCGGGGGGTATAAACCATGGAAAAGTTGTAATACAGTATATATTACACCAATATAAATAAAGAATGGGTTCACAATAGTACCAAAAGTGGTGATTTATTTTCTTATACTAACGGAGCTTACGAGATTTTTTGTTGAAGTTTTGTGTTGTGAAGTTTTCAAGTTTTGGGTAAGGATTTAATGGACTATGCAACAAGGAGTGGCAAGAGCCTAAGCTTGGGGATGCCCAAGGCACACCAAGGCAATATTCAAGGAGGCCAAAGAGCCTAAACTTGGGGATGCCCCCGGAAGGCATCCCCTCTTTCGTCTTCGTCTATCGGTAACTTTACTTGAGGCTATATTTTTATTCACCACATGATATGTGTTTCGCTTGGAGCGTCTTGTATGATTTGAGTCTTTGCTTTTTAGTTTGCCACAGTCATCCTTGTTGTACACACCTTTTGGGAGAGAGACACATGAATCGTGATTTATTAGAATGCTCTATGTGCTTCACTTATATCTTTTTAGATCACGGTGGTGGTTTTATTTTATAGAAATTGATGAACTCTCGTATTTCACTTATATTATTTTGACAGTCTCTAAACAACATGATAATTTGCTTTGGTTATGAAATTAGTCCTAATATGATAGGCATCCAAAAGGGATATAATAAAAACTTTCATACAAAGTGCATTGAACACTATGAGAAGTTTGATTCCTTATGATTGTTTTGAGATATGAAGATTGTGATATTAGAGTCATGCTAGTAAGTAGTTGTGAATTTGAGAAATACTTGTGTTGAGGTTTGTGAGTCTCGTAGCATGCACGTATGGTGAACCGTTATGTAATGAAGTCGGAGCATGATTTATTTATTGATTGACTTCCTTATGAGTGGCGGTCGAGGACGAGCGATGGTGTTTTCCTACCAATCTATCCTACTAGGAGCATGCGCGTAGTACTTTGTTTCGATGGCTAATAGATTTTTGCAATAAGTATGTGAGTTCTTTATGACTAATGTTGAGTCCATGGATTATACGCACTCTCACATTTCCTCCATTGCTAGCCTCTCTAGTACCACGCAACTTTCGCCGGTACCATAAACCCACCACATATCCTTCCTCAAAACAGCCACCATACCTACCTATTATGGCATTTCCATAGCCATTTCGAGATATATTGCCATGCAACTTTCCACCGTTCCATTTATTGTGACACACTCCATCATTGTCATATTGCTTTGCATGACCATGTAGTTAACATCGTATTTGTGGCAAAGCCACCATTCGTAATTCTTTCATACATGTCACTCTTGATTCATTGCACATCCTGGTACACCGCCGGAGGCATTCATATAGAGTCATATTTTGTTCTAAGTGTCGAGTTGTAATTTTTGAGTTGTAAGTAAATAAAAGTGTGATGATCTTCATTATTAGAGCATTGTCCCATGTGAGGAAAGGATGATGGAGACTATGATTCCCCCACAAGTCGGGATGAGACTCCGGTCGAAAAAAATAAGAAAAAAATAAAAGAGGCCAAAAAATAAGAGAAGGCCCAACAAACAAATGAGAGAAAATAGAGAAGGGACAATGTTACTATCGTTTTACCACACTTGTGCTTCATAGTAGCACCATGATCTTCATGATAGAGAGTCTCCTATGATATCACTTTCATATACTAGTGGGAATTTCATTATAGAACTTGGCTTGTATATTCCAATGATGGGCTTCCTCAAAATGCCCTAGGTCTTTGTGAGCAAGTGAGTTGGATGCACACCTACTTAGTTTTCTTTTTGAGCTTTCATAAACTTATAGCTCTAGTGCATCCGTTGCATGACAATCCCTACTCACTCACATTGATATCTATGGATGGGCATCTCCATAGCCCGTTGATATGCCTAGTTGATGTGAGACTATCTCCTTCTTTTTGTCTTCTTCACGACCACCGTCTATTCCACCTATAGTGATATATCCATGGCTCACGCTCATGTATTGCGTGAAAGTTGAAAAAGTTTAAGAATGTCAAAAGTATGAAACAATTGGTTGTGCATGATTTGAATATTTTGTGTGATGAAGATGGAGCATAGCTAGACTATATGATTTTGTAGGGATAAGATTTCTTTGGCCATGTTATTTTAAGAAGAGATAATTATTTTGTTAGTATGCTTAAAGTATTATTATTTTTATGTCAATATTAAACCTTTGTCTTGAATCTTACGGATCTGAACGTTCATGCCACAACAAAGAGAATTACATGGATAAATATGTTAGGTAGCATTTCACATCAAAAATTCAGTTTTTTTCATTTACCTACTCGAGGACGAGCAGGAATTAAGCTTGGGGATGCTTGATACGTCTCCAACATATCTATAATTTTTGATTGTTCCATGCTATTATATTATCTGTTTTGGATGTTTTATATGCATCAATATGCTATTTTATATGTTTTGGGACTGACCTATTAACCTAGAGCCCAGTGCCAGTTTCTATTTTTTCCTTGTTTGAGAGTTCCGTAGAAAAGGAATACCAAACGGAGTCCAAACGGAATGAAACTTTTGCGATGATTTTTCTTGGACCAGAAGACACCCAGGAGACTTGGAGTGCAAGTCAGAAGATCCACGAGGCGGCCACAATGGTGGAGGGCGTGCCCAGGGGGGTGGGGCACGCCCCCCAACCTTGTGGGCCCCTCGGTGGCCTCCTGACCTAGATCTTCCTCCTATATATACTCATATACCCCAAAAACTTCCAAGGGAGCCACGAAACCACTTCTCCACTGTCGCAAACTTCTGTACCTGTGAGATCCCATCTAGGGCCTTTTCCGGCATCCTGCCGGGGGGGGGGGGTCGATCATGGAGGGCTACGGGTCCATAGCTAGTAGCTAGATGGCTTCTTCTCTCTATCTCTTTGATTCTCAACACCATTGCCTCTCCGATGAAGCGTGAGTAGTTTACCACAGACCTACGGGTCCATAGCTAGTAGCTAGATGGCTTCTTCTCTCTCTCTTTGATTCTCAAAACAAAGTGCTCCTTGATGTTCTTGGAGATCTATTCGATGTAATACTCTTTTGTGGTGTGTTTGTCGAGATCCGATGAATTGTGGATTTATGATCAGCTTATCTATGAATATTTTTTGAATCTTCTCTGAATTCTTATATGCATGATTTGATATCTTTGCAAGTCTCTTCGAACTATCGATTTGGTTTGGCCAACTAGATTGGTTTTTTTCTTGCAATGGGAGAAGTGCTTAGCTTTGGGCTCAATCTTGCGGTGCTTGATCCTAGTGTCAGAAGGGGAAACAACATATATTGTATTGTTGCCATCGAGGATAAAAAGATGGGGTTTTCATCATATTGCTTAAGTCAATTCCTATACATCATGTCATCTTGCTTAAAGCATTACCCTGTTCTTATGAACTTAATACTCTAGATGCATGTTGGATAGCAGTCGATGTGTGGAGTAATAGTAGTAGATGCAGAATCGTTTCGGTCTACTTGACACGGACATGATGCCTATATTCATGATCATTACCTTAGGTATCGTCATAACTTTGCTCTTTTCTATCAATTGCTCGGCAGTAATTTGTTCACCCACCGTAACAATTCCTTCCTTGAGAGAAGACTCTAGTGAAACCTATGCCCCCCAGGTCTATTTTCCATCATATAAGTTTCCGTTCTACACTTTTAGTTTCCTATTTGCTTTCTTTGCAATCTTTTACTTTCCGTTCCATAAACCCATAAATACAAAAAATATTACTTTGCTGTTTATCCATCTCTATCAGATCTC
Source organism: Triticum urartu (assembly GCF_003073215.2). NCBI lineage: Eukaryota > Viridiplantae > Streptophyta > Magnoliopsida > Poales > Poaceae > Triticum > Triticum urartu. The sequence continues at coordinate 405,807,368 of NC_053027.1, read as the reverse complement.
ATGTGCAAATAACCGTGAAGGGATTGACAACCCCTTTATCGCGTTGGGTGCAAGTTGGTGTTTGTTTGTGCAGGTATTCGGTGGCTTGCGTGTTGTCTCCTACTGGATTGATACCTTGGTTCTCAAAACTGAGGGAAATACTTACTCTACTTTGATGCATCACCCTTTCCTCTTCAAGGGAAAACCCAACACAAGCTCAAGAGGTAGCAGAGGGTACGTACACACTCTCCCCCTCTCGTTGCTATGCATCTCCTAGATAGATCTTGCGTGAGCATAGGAATTTTTTTGAAATTGCATGCTACGTTCCCCAGCAGTGGCATCCGAGCCAGGTCTATGCATAGATGATATGCACGAGTAGAACACAAAGAGTTGTGGGCGGTGATCGTCATACTTCTTACGACCAATGTCTTATTTTGATTCGGCGGTATTGTTGGATGAAGCGGCCTGGACCAACCTTACATGACCATGTTCATGAGACCGGTTCCACCGACAGACATGCAACTAGTTTTGCATAAAGGTGGCCGGCGGGTGTGTGTTTGTCCTACTTTAGTGGAATCGAATTTGACTGCGTCCGGTCCTTGTTGAAGGTTAAAACAAAAAACTTGATAAATCACCGTTGTGGTTTTGATGCGTGGGTAAGAACGGTTCTTGCTAGAAGCCCGTAGCAGCCACGTAAAACTTGCAACAGCAAAGTAGAGGATGTCTAACTGGTTGTCTCTTTATTGTATGAAATGCAAACGCCATGTAATTGATTTACTTTATCACTATGCGTTAGTGGTAGTTGTAGAAGCAATAGTTGGCGAGACGACCACGACGCTACGATGGAGATCAAGGTGTCGAGCCAGTGACGATGGAGATCATGACGATGCTTTGGAGATGGAGATCAAAAGCACAATATGATGATGGCCATATCATGTCACATATTTTGATTGCATGTGATGTTTATCTTTTATGCATCTTATTTTGCTTAGTACGATGGTAGCATTATAAGATGATCCCTTAACAAAATTTCAAGGTATAAGTGTTCTCCCCGAGTATGCACCGTTGCGACAGTTCGTCGTGTTGAGACACCGCATCTTGATCGGGTGTGATAGACTCTACGTTCACATACAATGGGTGCAAGACAGTTTTGCACATGCGGAATACTCGAGTTAAACTTGACGAGCCTGACATGTATAGACATGGCCTCGGAACACTGGAGACTGAAAGGTCCAACGTGAATCATATAGTAGATATGATTAACATAGAGATGTTCACCATTGATGACTACTCCATCTCACGTGATGATCGAACATGGTTTAGTTGATTTGGACCACGTATCATTTAGATGACTTGAGGGATGTCTATCTAAGTGGGAGTTCATAAGTAATTTGATTAATTGAACTTAATTTATCATGAACTTAGTCCTGATAGTATTTGCATATCTATGTTGTAGATCAATAGCTCGCGATATAGCTCCTATATATTTTTTATATGTTCCTAGAGAAAAGTTGAAAGATGATAGTAGCAATGATGCGGACTGGGTCCGTGATCTGAGGATTGTCCTCATTGCTGCACAGAAGAATTATGTCCTTGATGCACCGCTAGGTGACAGACCTATTGCAGGAGCAGATGTAAACATTATGAACGTTTGAAAGCTCGGTGTGATGACTACTTGATAGTTTAGTGCACCATGCTTTACGGCTTAGAACTAGGACTTCAAAAACGTTTTGAACGTCACGGAGCATATAAGATGTTCCGAGAGTTGAAATTGGTTTTTCAGACTTATGCCCGTGTTGAGAGGTATGATACCTCTGACAAGTACTTTACTTACAAGATGGAGGAGAATAGCTCGGCTAGTGAGCATGTGCTCAGAATGTATGGGTACTACAATCACTTGAATCAAGCAGGAGTTAATCTTCCAGATAAGATAGTGATTGACAGAGTTCTCTAGTCACTATCACCATGCTACTAGAACTTTGTGATGAACTATAATATGCAAGGGATGACGAAAACGATTCCCGAGCTCTTCGCGATGCTGAAATGGGCGAAGGTAGAAATCAAATAAGATCATCAAGTGTTGATGGTTAAACAAGACCACTAGTTTCAAGAAAAAGGGCAAGGGAAAGAAATGGAACTTCAAGAAGAATGGCAAGCAAGTTGCTACTCCCGTGAAGAAGCCCAAAGCTGGACCCAAGCCTGAAACTGAGTGCTTCTACTGCAAAGGAAATGGTCACTGGAAGCGGAACTGCCCCAAATGCTTGGCGGATAAGAAGGATGGCAAAGTGAACAAAGGTATATTTGATATACATGTTATTAATGTGTACTTTACTAGTGTTCATAGTAGCCCCTAGGTTTTTGATACCGGTTCAGTTGCTAAGATTAGTAACTCGAAATAGGAGTTACAAAATGAACAAAGACTAGTTGAGGGCGAGGTGACGATGTGTGTTGGAAGTGATTCCAAGGTTGATAAGATCACCATCGCATACTCCCTCTACCTTCGAGATTAGTGTTGAACCTAAATAAATATTATTTGGTGTTTGTGATTGGATCATGTTTATTGCAATACGGTTATTCATTTAAGTTAGAGAATAATTGTTGTTCTGTTTACATGAATAAAACCTTCTATGGTCATACACCCAATGTAAATGGTTTATTGAATCTCGATCGTAGTAATACACATATTCATAACATTGATGCCAAAAGATGCAAAGTTGATCATGATAGTACAACATACTTGTGGCACTGCCGTTTAGGTCATATTGGTGTAAAGCGCATGAAGAAACTCCATGCAGATGGGCTTTGGTATCACTTGATTATGAATCATTTGATACTTGTGAACCATGCCTCATGGGCAAGATGACTAAAACTCCGTTCTTCGGAAGAATGGAGCGAGCTAATGATTTATTGGAAATAATACATACTGATGTATGCGGTTCGATGAGTGTGAAGCTCGCAGCGGGTATCGTTATGTTCTGACCTTCATAGATGATTTGAGTAGATATGGGTATATCTACTTAATGAAACACAGGTCTGAAACATTTGAAAAGTTCAAAGAATTTCAGAGTGAAGTGGATAATCATCGTAACAAGAAAATAAAGTTTCTACGATCTGATCGCGGAGGCGAATATTTGAGTCACGAGTTTGGCCTTCATTTAAAACAATGTGGAATAGTTTCACAACTCATGCCACCTGGAACACCACGGCGTAATGGTGTGTCCGAACGTCGTAACCATACTTTATTAGATATGGTGTGGTATGATGTCTCTTAACGATTTGCCTTTATCATTTTGGGGTCATGCATTAGAGACAGCTGCATTCATGTTAAATAGGGCACCGTCTAAATCCATTGAGATGACGCCGTATGAACTATGGTTTGGCAAGAAACCAAAGCTTTCATTTCTTAAAGTTTGAGGTTGCGATTCTTATGTGAAAAGGCTTCATCCTGATAAGCTCAAACCCAAATCAAAGAAGTGCGTCTTCATAGGATACCCTAAGGAAACAATTGGGTACACCTTCTACCACATATCCGAAGGCAAGATCTTTGTTGCCAAGAATGGAACATTTCGAGAGAAGGAGTTTCTCTCGAAAGAAGTGAGTGGGAGGAAAGTAGAACTTGATGAGCTAATTGTACCGTCTCTCAATTTGGAAAGTAGCACATCAGAGAAATCCATTCCCATGATGCCTACACCAACTAGAGAGGAAGCTAATGATGATGATCATGAAACTTCAGATCAAGTTACTACTGGACCTCGTAGGTCGAACCTAGCACGTTCCGCACCAGAGTGGTATGGTAACCCTGTCCTGGAAGTCATGTTACTAGACCATGACGAAACCTACGAACTATGAAGAAGCTATGATGAGCCCAGACTCCGATAAATGGCTCGAGGCCATGAAATCTGAGATATAATCCATGTATGAGAACAAAGTGTGGACTTTGGTTGACTTACCCGATGATCGACGAGCCATAGAGAATAAATGGATCTCCAAGAAGAAGACTGACACTAATGGTAATGTTACTATCTACAAAGCTTAACTTGTCGCGAAAGGTTTTTGACAAGTTCAAGGAGTTGACTACGATGAGACTTTCTCACCCGTGGCGATGCTTAAGTCTGTCCGAATCATGTTAGCAATTGTCGCATTTTATGATTATGAAATATGGCAAATGGACGTCAAAACTGCATTCCTTAGTGGATTTCTTACAAGAAGGGTTGTATATGATGCAACCAGAAGGTTTTGTCGATCCTAAAGGTGCTAACAAAGTGTGAAAGCTCCAGCGATCCATCTATGGACTGGTGCAAGCATCTCAGAGTTGGAATATACGCTTTGATGAGGTGATCAAAGCACATGGTTTCATACAGACTTTCGGAGAAGCCTGTATTTACAAGAAAGTGAGTGGGAGCTCTGTAGAATTTCTAATATTATATGTGGATGACATATTGTTGATTGGAATATAGAATTTTTGGATAGCATAAAAGGATACTTGAATAAAAGTTTTTCAATGAAAGACCTTGGTGAAGCTGCTTATATGTTGGGTATCCAGATCTATAGAGATATATCAAAGACGCTTAATAGGACTTTCACAAAGCACATACCTTGATAACCCACAAGTGTAGGGGATCGCAACAGTTTTCAAGGGTAGAGTATTCAACCCAAATTTATAGATTCGACACAAGGGGAGCCAAAGAATATTTGAAGGTATTAGCAGCCGAGTTGTCAATTCAACAACACCTGGAGATTAATTATCTGCAGCAAAATGATCAGTAGCAAAGTAGTTTGATAGTTTTGATAGTAATGACAACAACAATTGTAACAGTAACTGTGATATTGGTAATTTTGTAGCAAGTATAACAGTGATGATAGCAGTAGTAACTTAGCAGAAACAGTATGGGAAAATTCGTAAGCATTGGATCTGTGAGTTGTTGGATGATATTCATCATGAGACAGTTATGACCTAGGGCGATACGACACTAGCTCCAGTTCATCGATATAATGTAGGCATGTATTCCGTAAATAGTAATACATGCTTTATTAAAAGAACTTGCATGACATCTTTTGTCCTACCCTCTCGTGGCAGCGGGCACTACTGCAGGATGCTGCTAACGCGACACTACGATTAGAGACCCTTCGATGGAACTATGTGCGATGCAATAATCGCGAACGGTGGTGTAAAAAAACTGTCAAAAAAGGTGCAAAATGTTTGCGATGGAGAATGCATCAAACACGGTTCAGATTTTAGTTACGTGTGTGATTCAGGGCATACGATTCAATTCAATTAACCATTTTCGATGAGGAGGAACAAAAGAAACGGGCAACCATATGAAGGTGTGTGCGATGTACAGCATATGGTTCACTCCGATGAACTGTTTGTGATTAGGCAACACAAAAGAAACGGTCAGCCAGATCAAGGTGTGTGCGATATGCGACATGCGGTTCACTCGGATGAACTATTTGCATTAAGACAAGAGAACATGAATGGTTCAATATAACAAATACCATAAATATTGCAAGGTTCCAATTCAAAGACTACAACGCCCAAATTGAAACATTGCAAGCTGCGTCATTTCTGAAAAGGGATCAGCCGCTGACAAGTCATGTATGGGTTTGACACAATGACTTCCAATTGCTTTGCCATATGCTCTTCCAATACAAAGTTTGGCATTTCTGGAGGCTCTTCCATTCCACAGTACCTGCCGACTGTGATAATCATACCATTCATCTTTCCTAATTAAATGCGTGTTCAACCTTAGTACCCTCAGGACCTTTGCTCTAGCAAGAAAGAACCTGGCGAGTGTAATCTCTGGTAAGGTCCCTCGGTAGGAGTTCAAAATAATATTTGAGAGATGCAGATCCAGGCATTCGACGTGATTGTTGTTATAAACATTATCCACCTCCGGGCCTATTATTATCTTCAAAAGAAGAGAACATGTTAGTGCCTACATGCAGTTTTGAACACTGCTACACGCCCATTTGGTTTGCAGGATTTGTAAAATGCACCAACATGCCATCTTCGATCTGACATGATTAACATGGGCATTTGATTACAATCCAGAAACATGTAGCCTTCTTCACAAGGGGTTGGTTTGGATGAAAAATTCCCTAAGAAAACTAGTACAGATGAATCCAAAGGAGAAATGCTTATGGACGATTGTAACCATATGAATGAAGCAACCAATATGGGATGGGGTGTATGTCCTAAAATCCTCCAAAGTTCCTTTCAGAAATCGTAGTACATTGTCATTGTAAACTTGGGAAAAGGTGAAAAAAAATTGAACTCCCTTATGGTTAATATTTAACAGGAAAGGAACATCACCTCGATATACACCTTCTTTAGGCACGGAAAGCATCTCAGGCAACTGACAACTTGGTCCAGGTTGGGGCTGGCAGATTCTAGTGCCAAGACCTTCACTGTGCCCAGAGTCTGGGTGAAGCTTTGCTGGATGACAGCCGAACATACATCTTCAAAACTAGAAATAACGTTGATATCAAGAAGGAGAGGTATAAGGCGACTGTTGTACCTGAAAGTTGTAGTATTTGACAGACGAGTAGCCCATCACTTTCAATTTTGGCGCAGAAATGACATTGATTCTTGTTGGACCTTGTTGATCAACTACAAGTAATCTCTCAAATGAAGGTGTGTCCTGGATGACCATATTGTGATCCACCTTTTGTGATCTCTCATTGCAGCACCAACAACACACATAAATAGTCCGAAGAGTCCTGGAGGTGATGCGCAAGGTACTCGACCAATTCATCGCCTAAAGACGAAGGAACTCGAGTGCAGTACAGCAGCGGAGCAGGCACTCCATGTCATCCTTTGGGATGAGAATGGCGACGAGCTCGAGGTGCTTTAGTCATGGTAGAAAAAGAGCGGGCGCAGCATTAGGGGGGTGGCAGTTCATGAACTTGGCGAGGCGCAGCGTGGGAGCGAAGCGGAGCGCGGACGTTGGCAGCAAGCGCATATGCCCATAATTATACCTGAGCTTCTCGAGCTGATCTATGGCGGGGGAACGGAACCACTAGTCAAGCTTGGCTCGGTCCTTGTCATTGGAACGAAGCTTGCCCGTGATAAGGCCTTTGATTTGGCCATGGTGACTACCGAGGATCTAGGAGAACGCATCCAAGCTTTGGCGATAGCCATGGTAGAGCTTGTGGGCGTCGAGGAGGTCGATAGGGGTGAGGAGCCATAGGAGGCGCCACCGTCGGGAAAGGGCGGCTATCCTCGCCCGATATTTGATTGGGTGGAGGGATATGATGACTATCAACATATCATCGGGGAGGTTGTTGATGAAGTCTAGGCCTGCTGGAGTCACTTGGGGTTCTTTCTCGACCCGCCTCTGCTTGTTGGCAGCCTCGTTCTCCACCTCGTCGGCGGCGACGGAAACCTCTATCTCCATATTCACGCAGTGCTCCGGTGCTTCAGCAGCCCCGACGTCACCACTCCCTCCGATGGGGCGCTTCGGCGGCATCCTCGTACACTGACGGCTTTGAGGACTCAGAGCAGTGTCGAGGATGCGGGCGGAGAGAGAGGAATTGTGTGTGTGGCGAGGATGGGGGGTGCGGCCGCTCGGCGGCGCCATTAATATAGACCAGTGGGAGTGAGGCAGGTGGCGGTCCAAGGCTGTCTCTCTTCCCAGTGAGAACAACTGCTTAATCTCTAGTATGAATGAAATCTATGCTTAATTACTGAATTTTAGTTACAAAAATAGATAGTGCTATTGATTTTTAGCTGCATATTTTGACAAATCGCAGTGTCTCTTGGCTTAGCGCCGAAGTCTGGCTTTAATTTGCATACTGTAATCTGAACCGTTTGCGTTGAAGAGATGCACAGATCCTGCGTTGAACAGCTTGTACGCTTCTGGGTGAGCCTGCGCACCGGACTACACTCGCATGCCTCCCGTTCAGTCAAGTAGCTGTCCACACGACACCTCCTATAGCCATTAAAACCAAGACACGTGGTGTCACGTGAATGGTTAACAGAACGCACACAGTTTAAATTATACAAACGTTTGAGATATTAAAGTGGCAGCTAATTTTTTTCAAAATGCCTTTGTTGGCTGCCATTATTCGAGTGCGCCTTCTCTCAAAATGGACACCTAAGCATGCACCCAAGGACACATATTTGATTTTTCAACCAATTTATATGCACTGGAGCATGTGCATTTAGTTCAAATTTGAATTATGCACATAAATGCATTGAAAACTCAGTTAATGCATAAAAATGTCCAAACGAACCCCCAAAAATCACAAAAATTGACACAACACTCCTGTTGTTCTATGTTGACACGAGAAAAAAATTGAAAGCAATAAAAAGGCAATGGATATCGTTTCGTCCTCAAAGGTGGGACGTTCCCTATTGAAACCATCATGCTTGTTGTGAGAAGCTCTGTTTTGTGAGAAGCATATAACCAAACCTGCCCCAAATGGGACAAATTTTTTACCACGACATGTTGATGCCGCTCCATGATAGCATGCCAAGTTTCATGAATTTCAGACGAGTTTTGGATTTACTAGAATTTAAAAACCAGACATCTCAACATTTTGCCGGCAATCAACGGTGCCCTGATATTTGAAATTCATTCCCATTTCTTGCATGGGACCTAAGCATGTACCCAAGGACACATATTTGATTTTTCAACCAATTTATATGCACTGGAGCATGTGCATGTAGTTCAAATTTGAATTATGCACATAAATGCATTGAAAACTCACTTAATGCATAAAAATATCCAAATGAACCCTGAAAAATCACAAAAAATAACACAACACTCCTGTTGTTCTATGTTGACACGGGAAATTTTTTGAAAGCAATAAGAGGCAATGGATATCGTTTCGTCTCCAAAGGTGGGCGTTCCCTACCGAAACCATCCTGCTTGTTGTGAGAAGCATATACCCAAACCTGCCCCAAATGGGACAAAATATTTACCACGACATGTTGATGCCGCTCCATGATAGCATGCCAAGTTTCATGAATTTCAGACAAGTTTTGGATTTAATAGAATTTAAAAACCAGGTATCTCAATGTTTGCGACCGAGTGACGGTGGCATGGTGTTTGACATTCATTCCCATTTCTTGCATGGGACCTAAGCATGCACCCAAGGACAAAGATTTGATTTTTCAACCAATTTATATGCATTGGAGCATGTGCATGTAATTCAAATTTGAATTATACACATAAATGCATTGAAAACTCACTTAATGCATAAAAATGTCCAAACGAATCCTGAATAATTCCAATTATTTTAGGACACACATATAGTTGCATGTTCACTGCAGATAAAAGGTCTAGCAATTTAAACACCGTCCATGGCCGCTGTGACCCCATTATGTAATTCAAATCAAGACGAAAAATCAAGTAGATCCCACACACTTTATTATAACCAACCGTGTGAGATGCAACACAAAATATCTTGGAGCACTGTCGGAGTATAGTACGCATACGGCTTACGTGAGAAGGTGCGACGGCTACAGTCCACAGCCCGCTCTGAATAAGGGACCGTGTCTGATGACACTTTGCGCGCCAGTTTTTTCGCAGAAGCGATTCCAAATTTTCGGCTTCCATGGAAATATCTACCTCCCCGCCAGAGGCGGAGCCAGGATTCCTCAAAGCCCAGGGCTAAAATTAAACAGCTACAAATAGCGCTTAATACTATTATACTTGTGACACCCCGATAATTACGCTACAGTAATCTCCCACTGATGGTGCCAAGTCATCAAGTTTAACCAAGCCAAATTGCCATTTGATAAAAATCAATCATTTTCAAATTTAAAATAAAGTCAAAATTAATATTTCTTCAAACTACAAAAATAAACTGTTCATAATTTTGAAAATATTTACTAAGTAATTGTGGTGGAGAAACCAACATTTAATAAGATGGTATAATGCCCTAAAACAATTAAAACAGGGGCCAAAACAATATTCTAATTGCTTTTTAAATTATATAAATTCTAATCTATTTCTTTTATCAACCTAACATTTTGTGGCAGTGCCAAATAATGCAATGTTAACTATGTGACAAGTTGAACATTTTACAAAGGTCATTTGGTGGCTCAATTTAATACAAAATAGAGGACAAAATAGACAACAAAAAAAGAAAATGGAAAAGGCCTAGCCAATACTGTACTGGTGGGCTCTATGTGCAATAGTGCTATGGCCCAGCCCAATGGGGTTCATCCCGTTCCTCTGTACAGGACAGAGGGCGTGGCGGCCATCCACCGGCTCCATTGCCGGCAGGGTGCACGCGCCGTCCATCCGCTACCTCCTCGCCGTCTATAAGACCATCCCGACGCCTAGACGAACCCTAGTCGTCCACTCCTTCCCCCTCGCCCCGTTCTCTTCCTTCCCGCACACACCCGAACCACCACCGCCATGGCCGTCGTCATTCGCGCACTCCCCGTCATCCCCGAAGCCTGAGGTCGTGCCCCTGGACTTCGCCGTCGCCCGCTACTTCCTCTACTGCCTCCCGTTGAAGCTCGGCGCCACTACATCGCCTACATCGAGTCATCTTCCACCTCCGGCCGCCGCTCATCGCCGCTTCAATTTGTCGCCTCCAAGCCTTCCCCGAGCTTGCTTTGCACCTCTACAGGTTCGCGGTGAGGTCCCCGACCGATTCCCCTCGTTCCCTAGTTCAATCCACCCCGTTAGGCGCCGCCCCTGTGCTCGTCCATGGCCACCATGGCCGGAGCCCGAGCTCCTGCGTACATACTCTGCTGCTGCCTCCCCCTCACTATCGCGCCCTACCTCACCTGCAGGCCCCTTCAGGCTGCGCCCGAGGCGCTCGCTCGCCGGGCCGCCTACAGACGTCCATGCCGCCCGAGGCGCGCCCCGCTACAGCCGCCGCTGCCGCACTCGTACTGCTGCTCTTGCCGCTGCCGCGGCAAGTACTGCTACTGCTGCCCGCTATGCACTACTGCTGCTCCTTGCGTGCTACAACGCTGCCCCTCACCCGCATCGCCCGACGCCGCCGCTCCCCTGCTGCTGCCGGCTGCGCGTCCCTCTTGCCCATCGCCGCCGGCTTCGTCCATGGCCTCGATCAGTGCCGCGCAAGCAGGCTCACCCCTTCGCTGGCCGTGGCCTGGGCCAGTACCTAATGGGTCCAAGCCTAGTTTAATTAGAGGGGTAACCTCCCCAATTAGTATCTAGTAAAAAGGGGGGAGGCCCTGTTAGATTTATTTAGTGCTAGTTAAATTTTACACCCCATGACATGTGGGTCCATTGACCCTGTTGACCAGTCAAAGTTTGACTGGTCAACCTTTTGACTGCACTGTTGACTAGACCCCTGTACCCCACCTGTCATACTAAGAGGCTAGTTACCCTCTGGGTACACATAGCAGTTTTCCCATTTAGTATTTCGAATTAAATTAAATCCAGAAATTTAAAAAATCATTTAAAACTTTGAAAAACCATATAAAATAATCCGTAACTCGGATGAAAATACTTTGTACATGAAAGTTGCTCAGAACGACGAGACGAATCCGGACACGTAGCCCGTTCGTCCGCCACACATCCCTAGCATAGCAAACTCGCAACTTTCCCCCTCCGGTTCATCTGTCCAAAAACGAGAAACACCGGGAATACTTTCCCGGTTGTTTTCCCCCTTCGTTGGTATCACCTCGTACCGCGTTAGGGCACACCTAGCACCGCGTATTGCCCTCTTATGCTTTGTGATGCTTTGATTGCCCTGTTATTTATTGTGTTCCCCCTCCATTACTTCTTTCTGGTAGACCCCGAGACCGCTGCCGATACCCCCGAGATCAACTACATCGACGACCACCCCTCCTTCTTGCCAGAGCAACCAGGCAAGCCCCCCTTTGATCACCAGATATCGTCTATTCTTCTCTCTACTGCTTGCATTAGAGTAGTGTAGCATGTTACCGCTTTCCGTTAATCCTATCCTGATGCATAGCCTGTCTTTGCTACTACTGTTGTTACCTTTACCTGCAATCCTAAATGCTTAGTATAGGATGCTAGTATTTCATCAGTGGCCCTACATCCTTGTCCATCTGCCATGCTATACTATCGGGCCGTGATCACTCGCGAGGTGATCACGGATATATACTTATACATAATATATGATACTTGTGGTGACTAAAGTCGGGTCGGCTCGTAGAGTACCCGCAAGTGGTTCCGATGTGGGGGCTGAAGGGGCAGGTGGCTCCATCCAGGTAGTGGTGGGCCTGGGTTCCCGACGGCCCCCGACTATTACTTTGAGGCGGAGCGACAGGGTAGGCGGAGACCACCTAGGTGAGAGGTGGGCCTGGCCCTGGTCGGCGTTCGCGGTTATTTCAAAATAACACGCTTAACGAGAACTGGGTATTTGATCTGAGTCTGGCTACTGGCCTATATGCACTAACCAACTACGCGGGAATAGTTATGGGCACTCAACGTCGTGGTATCAGCCGAAGCCTTCGTGACGTCAGTGACTAAGCGGCGCGCGCTGGGTTGGACCGTGTAACGCAACTTCCTTTGTAATCACTACAAAAAAATACACTTCCGTGATGATACGTGTTTGTCACAGTAGGTCGCTTTTTTTGTCATGCATGTACATCCATGACAAATTTATGACAGAATCAAGATAGTCATACTGTGCTATCGTAGAAGTGTTCCATGACATTACCAAAATTATCATCACGGAAGTGTCCACTTCCATGACGATAAATCGCGCGTCACACAAGTGCTTTCGTCAAGGGTGACCGACACGTGGCATCCACCGTAACAACGTTAATCTATCGGGTCGGGTTTTGGATCCGATAACCCGTTAACAGCCCCGACCAATGGGGATTTTCCACATGTAAAATCATCATTGGCTAGAGGAAACACGTGTTGGCTCATCGTCGGGATAGATGTCATCCACTCACTGGACAGAAGGCGCCTATGATACGTCGACACGTGGCACGGCCCAATAAGTTTAAATGGGCCGGTCCAACTAAAGGCCCACAAGATTTTTGCGGACCATAATGGGCCGGCCCAGCTAAAGGCCCATGAGATTTTGCTGACCATAATGGGCTGGCCCAGCTAAAGGCCCACAAGATTTCGCGGGCCATAATGGTCCGGCCCGGGTAAAGGCCCACAAGATTTTTGTGTGCCATAATAGGCCGGCCCAGGTAAAGGCCCACAAAATTCTTGCGGATCATAATGGGCCGGCCCAGCTAAAGGCCCACGAGATTTCACCGACATTAATGGGACGACCCAGCTATAGGCCCACAAGATTTTGAGGACCCTAGTAGGCCGGCCCGTTAACTGGCTGCCATGTTTTGGGCCAAATGCCGGCTCATATTTGATCCGGTCTATTAATGGCCTGCCACGCTCCGAGCCTAATAGTGGCCCATATGAGATCCGGCCCGTTAAAAGCCTACCACGTTCTAGGCCAAATTACGGCCCAGATCAGGTCCGGCCCTTTAAGAGGTTTTGGGCCTAATTATGGCCCATATCAGATTCGGCCCGTCAACTGGACACTATGCTTTTAGGCCCACTTGCTAAAGGCCCACTTAGTAATTCGGCCTAATATTAGTTTTGGCCTGTTAAGGGCCCGTTTAACATTTCGGCCATATATTAATTTCAGCCTGTTAAAAGCCCGTCATATAGTTGGGCCTAACTACGGCCCGGTTTGCATCCGGCCTGCTCGCAACCGAAATCTGATTGGGCCAAACAAGGATCGAGACAATTTTTCGGCCTGTTAACAGCCCGTGATTTGATTCGCACAATCATGGGCCGGGGTTCATTTCGGGCTGCTGCCGGCCCGTGAGCTGATCGACACGTTTCAGGCCCAACCTACATCGTGATTGCATGACGGCCCGATTATGTACCGTAATTTTATGGTTTGGCCGGTTTACTGCGAAGACAGGATATATATACAGTAAAATAATTGTGGCATCGTGAATAAGAAAAAACCTATACTATACAATAAAGAAATTATGGCATATTACATCCACTGGGCATCAAAGTTTGCCACTACGATAATAAAGCACAAGCAGACAATAGATTACATACACCGGGCATCAAAGACCGCCACCAGTGCAAATAAACACGCTGACAAAATAATATACAAAACCGACAACACTTCAATAGAGTTCAAGAAAGGTTAGCCCTGCTGGGGAGCTGCAGCGCAAGCAGCTGAGCAAGATGATGAGACTGCGCTTGTTCAACACTTATATCTTCCTCACTATGAAAGATAAACAAGCAGACAGCTGACAAGTTTTGCATACAAAAGTATCAGTGCTGACAATTCATCACATTTCTTACTGACTAATAGAGTGACACAGTTTAAATTTGCATTAACACAATATGGTATTGTTCAGGTTAAGACATGGCAGGAAATGACATTGTGAAGGAGTTGACAGCTTCACGACACCACTGGATTACATATCAAGAACTCATAAGTATCAATGGTTAGTGTGCTGTCAATTTATACCATTTAAGATTGGCAAATAAAGAGACGGTTTAAATAATAGTAGAATGATATGACATTGTTCATAGTTAAGACATTACAGAATATGACATTGTGCTGTAGTGGGTAGGTTCACCACACCACTGGATTATAGATGAAGAACGGAAGCATACATGCAGTGCAAAAGAAGATCACTTGCTTTGTATAGTTTAATTTACATGGTATGAAGAAGGACTTGGTTGTACAACCGAAAACTTAAATTGAGAAAGGACGAACTTTTGTTTATGAACTACATATAATAAACTTTAAACAAGAAATTTGATGCAAACACCAAAAATAAACAGTTGTTGCAGTCATGCCTAACTAAATATATACAACAAAGTTTGAAGGCTTGAGATGGATAAACTTACATTATTGGTGAAGACAGGCTCTATAAAGGCCTTGTCTATGCTGATGGGGGGCAATTCAAGAAGTTTACCACAGAATCTTCTTCAAAAGCATTGCCTTTATTCTACATTTTGTTAAGAGTAAATATAGATGTGATAATATACGAAAAAATGGAGAATATTTAAGATAAGATGAAGAGTGATGCTACATAACCAAGTAGCTATAAATGTAAGTGCAGCAATACAGGCAAAAGGTACAGCCAAGAGCAATGCACAGCTAAACTTCTTCAGTACCAACCTTATGGTAAGAGTAAATATAGATTTGATGTGTAGAAAATGGAGGGCAAAGGAAAATAAGCTGCAGAGTGATGGTACATGAACAAATACATGTCATTATAAGTACACTGATAAAGGACAACATATACTTACAAGAAGAATGCAGAGCTAAAAAAACATTGGCATTGAATATATTCTACACTAATGTAACCATTCATACAGATCAGATAATTTAGAGCGAACAATTGGTAAGCAAGCTATCATGCATACTGCTGTCACATAATGAACCAGGTATGTATGCAAGTACAGTGATACAGGACAACAGGTGCTAATAAGAGCAAAGCAGCAGACAACATATTTGTGATATCCTGTTGTTCTTGTCAAACCAGAATTCTTCTTCGAGCAGATTTCCTGCAAAAAAGATCCATAAGGCACATGCGGAAAAGTAGAAGTTCAAATTGTCTTGTGATTTCATAGACAATACCTCATCCTGGGAATGAGACTAGTGCATAACAAGGTTTTTCCATTCAATGTCTTCTAAATTTAGCACAGGAGACTTCACCGGAAATTCGTTTATAGACTTGCCATCAAAGTGTGATTTCCTCAGGTAACACCGATACTGCTGCAATACTTCCTTAAAAAGCACAAGCAAGCTTTGCTCGTCATGATTATCCAGATTGACCCTCGCCTAGTTACAACAATGTAATGTAAATCATTGATGTGTTCAATCAGCAGAAAACAGGAAAATAATAACCATGAATAATAGCACTTACACGTAAGTTGGACAGGAAGATGTGAAAATGGTGTTTGTCTTCACAATAATCTTTCCATGATGGGAATATATGCACGTAGTCCCTAACAACATTGAAAGCATTGTCTTTTAAACTGGGAATAAATGGAATGGGGTTCCAATCTACAGGAATTGGTCGTCTCTGCAGTTGGGATAGGTCTTCGGCCGGTGGACTTGCTGTACTTTTTGCTGGAGTGGGATTTTTCTGTGGTACAGCTGGTGCTATGGCAAATGAAATCGGTATACCTTTTGCTGGAGTGCAGGTCCTGTGTGGCGGGGCTAGTGGTGTGGCAAGTGAAGTATGGGTACAGTCTGCTGGAGTCGGTCCTACATTTTGTATCACTGGTTGTACAACCAATATAAGTGGGGTGCTGTCTGATTTCTCCGGCACCACCACGTTTTTAAAGGACTTTGCTGGTGCTCCTTCAGGTTCGGCAATCACCCTCTTCCTTTTTGATGTCTGATGCACAAGAACAACATTTGAGTGGAAAAACATGGTATGATGACAGATGGAATATGTATTGATAATGGATGGGCATGGCATCTCGACATATATGATGAGTAAACTAAGCAGATGGCAGTGCAACAAAGTAGAAGAAATGCAAGACAACATATGTAAGATACGCGCAATCAATAAAACCTTGCCAAATTAGAACAGGCACCTTGATGGGTGAACATGACAGGCCATCTGCCTTTGACTCCTCGAGGTTAGAATAGTCATTAGGATGATATTCTGAACAAGAATCAACAGGTGGGGAGCGTACGAGTTTCATTACTTCTAGAATGGCACTCAATGCCTTGCTGCCAATTTTGTAAGTCATTGCAGTGTTCCACAATATTCTTCTGATGCGCGGATTTTGATATTCACTGTAATTGCGTATAATATCTGAGAACCATGAAAACATAAATAGTTGTGAGATTATCTTTGTAATGCAGATGATATTCTAATATAGGGGCGCCCCTATAAACACTTGTGTGCTATCACTGGATTCTGATAAGAGAGCTCATGTGTGCTGTAATATGGTGCATGCATTTATATAATCTGGCACAAGTACACAAAAAATAGGCTCCAGAAGTAAGGATAGCTGGCAGATGATAGGTTCATAATATACTGTATAGAGAGTTTATTGCCAAACCATGATAACAATAGCACACAACAACTAGGCAGATCATAGTGTACATAACAGGGGTACACCATAACCAGGATATATAAATCGGGAAAGTGGAACTGGTTGGAAATTATGGTGTTGTATTGCCGCTAGTAATTGAAAGCCTATCGATCACGTACATGCCAGCTCTATCAGCTGTTGACTGCAGATGTCCCTGCTCCCCTTCCTGACAAGGAACATACTATGCTTCCCATACAGAACACCGCATGGGCCGCCGGCCGAACCACCGGCCCCACCGCTTGTGTTCCTCCGCCACCCCCACCCCCGCACCCACCCGTGTCGAGTTTTCTTCGTTCGACGAGGCCCCACTACCGCCCCCCACAACCACTGTCCCCACCCGAGCCCCTTCGATCGCACCGGTGAACTCCGACGAGCTCTGAAAAATCGATTGACCCAATTTTGAAATTTAGTCTACTGTGATTTAACTAGTGTGGAATATAAAAGGGGAAAACCATAAGCATTGCGAGTATGGTGTTGAGCGTGCCATGGCGGATCTGAAGGTGCAAACCGGACAAAGACAACTTCACAACCAAGACAAGAAATCAGAGTAAAGAAGTGGCAATCTATTTTCTTGCTGTGATAAATAAGTTGAGCAGATACGAAAGAGTATCGCCTCTGGTGCGGCGCCGTGTACGCATCTGCTGAGAATTTGATGATGCTGCGGTAGCGATGGCTATCGGCGGCGTGGAAGCAGATCTAGGAGGGTAGACAGTGGTGGCGGGGCGCGGTGGACGAGACGGTCATAGGAGCAGCGCCGACAAGGTGGATGACGGCGGGGATGAAGCGAGAGGACGGGATGCAAGGATCCCGGTCCGAAGCCGTGGATGAGAGAGGTCGATCTCTTGTAATGGATGACAGCGTCGGGGTATCATCTCTGGCATGGTGGAGGAGGACGGCGGTGGATGGGGTGGCGGACAGCGGCGGACGGAGGAGGGTGGGGTGGAGAGGGTGTTTTGGCGCCCACGGAGTACGAATGGGGAAAAGGGAGGTAGAGAGGAAGGGGGGAACCATGTATTCAGGGCGCGCTTGTCTCAAATGCGAGGAAATTTACAAACTTAGCCCCTGTTTCAAATTTCTACTACATCACAGCAACACTAGTCGGTTGGGGATAGGACGGTAATCTCGCATACACCGAATATTTGCCGACGAGAGTTTGTTTTTGGCGCCCACCGTGTATGAATATGAATCGGGGAGGGAGTCAATTTCGGCCAAGGACACACTGTGTTTTGGCGCCCATCATGTATGAATCCGGGTGAGAGGCGGTTACGTCACGTTTGGGTGAAATTACAAACCTACCTCTATCAAAACCTATAGAAATCTAGCATATAGGCTTTGCGTGGCAGGGATAGGCAGTAGTGATTTCCATCTCGCAGATTTTGGTTTCGGGCGGTTACTACGACTTTCCCCGCTTCGTTCAAATTTTGCAGAGTGCACGTTACCGTGCCAACTCAATTCGAATCCCGTTTGTATTCTATTTTTTTTCCGGGCGGGATCCATTTTCAATTGGAATTACATTCTATATACATCATTTTTTTATATATACTTTCAAAAGCACAACAAATAATTATGCTCCTTTATATGTATAATATGATTTACAAATACAACGATCTAGAAATCTTAAGGTTGAATTCGAAAAAATTTAACCAAATTATGTTCTACTAAGATGTATGGATTAGTAATATCTACATATTAAATAACATAGATGTGCGTGAATTCATATGAGTATGCATGTTTGATAGATCAATTTTGGTTTGAGTATGGATTACATGTATGATCATCTCGAATTCAAATATTTGAATCCCTTTTTTGTTCACTCCTTTCATGCCCATCTCTCTCGCATGCATGCTCCTTCAGGTAGCTATCACTCTCTTTTCTCCAGCTCACCCGCACGCTCACTTCATGTTGCTCCTATCCTCGCAAACATGGTCTCTCGACGTCTCCCTTGAGAAGTGTCACACTCTCCCTATCATTATAAATTACACAGTTTTCATTATCTCTCACGTCTCTACTGTTCTCTGGTATCACTCGGTACCTAAGCTTTCTTTTTCACCGCCAAACACACAGTCTCCACTCGTCTTTCACTTTGTCTTTCTCTCTATGGGATTCTCTCACACACCCTATATGTCTCTACATATGACTCATACCACTAAAATTACTCTCTCTATCTCTCTTGTAGACACAACATTTGTTGCGGTCTCCTTTTCGTCTCCATCCCAGACTGACATTATTCATTTGTTTACCGATCAAACAACCCCGACTACCGTCTCCTCTCTCTCTCTCACAGACACACACACACAACTCCTGCTTCCACTCCCCTTCCCGACTACCGTCTCTCTCTCTCTCACACACAAAACTCTCGCTTTTGCACCCCGACTTGTATTTCTCTCACAAACATTTATCGACTAGCTAGCCTCTAGATAGGTTTATACACCCGCACACTCGTGCTTCCACCATCGCATACATGTCTCTCTCCCGCTCCTTGTATCTATGTAGATTTTTCTTCCCTTCTTGAGACACGCCCTCTCGATCGTGCACACACACACACTATCGCCTCATTTTAAGCTGATACCTATCGCACACACACTCCTTGTGTCTTTGTCACACATGCACTCCGTCCTCCTCCACTCGCCCTCTCTCTCACACACACATGGGCTTTTTGCAACAACTAGCAAGATGCCTTATTTGCAACTCCTTGCATGGAACATCAAGATGCATTTGTATGAGTAATTTATCTTGTGGGGGAAAAGGATGAACGCGGGAAGGCCTTATTTGCAAATGTGGAGAGGGGTGTGGGTATCTTTTTGCAAAATTGCCATAGTTTCCTTCCTATCCGTCAGATATAGACGGACGGCCTATATTGCAGGATGGCAGGTACACGATCATCACCGACAATGCTTATTATAAGAGTAGGGATAAAAAATAGAGTTGGTGATGATGGTGGGCCTGCCATCATGCAATGTAGGTCGTCTGATTTATATCTGACGGATAGGAAGGAAAATGTGGCAATTTACCCGCACTCTTCACCACATTTGCAGATAAGGCCTTCCCTCGTTCATCCTTTTCTCCCACAAGATCTTGATGTTCCGTGCAACGCACGGGCATCTTGCTAGTAAGAGTAGAAATTAGACATATACCACTTCTCGAATCTTGAAACCAACAACATTCCTCCCTTATCTCATCAAAACCGCCAAAGGAATATATTTTGAGTGAAACATAACATATTTTTAGTGATATACGTATTTCAAAGCTAGACTTTTTTTCTATCAAATTGGTGAATATGTATTAATTAATCTACTTTGCTCATGTGGCAACGCATTGGCACATTGCTAGTAGTTATTATAATTTTTTGGACACCAGACAAACGGTGGAGTACATATACGAAGAGAAGAGGCGCACGCACGCAGTCGGCCTCTCGCTGTCTCGCACACATGAGTGTTACATAAAGGCGACGTTAACAAATAAACCCTAAAACCCTAGGGGCACGATTGCTACATTCGCGGGTATCGGGTACGTGGTGGAGCACCTTTGTAGGAATAGTCAGCTCGCGTGATAATTTGATCCGTAGGAGTTGATGGTCGGGACCACAGGTGAATGACTTGGAGCGCGGTGGCTCGCCAGTTGCCACAGATCTAGTAGCCATGTTTAAAATATCAATTTTTTAGCAGGGTTAAGAGTTCCGATTTTCAATGGCGCGTTATAAGTAGTAAGTAGTTTTTAGAACGATTGGTATGGAGCGAAAATGGAATTCATAGTACTACGTACCTCCTTGGCGTATGGTTGTATGGTTTTTTTGCGATGGAGGTTGTATGGGTTTATGTTGCGAGATGTTGAACCTGGTAGTTCTAGGGCAAATACTATGGTTTAGATTTAGATGCTGGTTTTCTTTAATGAAAATCGGAAGGGGAAACCCTTCTTCGATTAAAAAAACTACTACCTCCATTCTGGTTTACTAGTCCCCATCGTACTTTGGGTCAAAGTTTGTCCACGAACTTTACTTGTAAAATGTGAATGGAAAACGAGATTTTGTTATACCCAAACAAAAAAGGACTGGAGGGAGTGATTGCTCTGACACGGACGCGACCTCTCATAGTGCATGCATTGAACCGGCGCGCCGGCCAAGAGGGCCGCACTCGCTGCAGGCCCGGCTGAGCACGCCTCCTCGCCGTGTGCAACCAGCTTAAGACTGCCCCGCCTGCCTTCATTGAATCCGCGCATGTGCCGGCAACATGTCCTTCCGCGAGCCGGCAGACATTTTAGAACACAAAAAATGACTAAAATATAATTAATTTACGCATGGTCCTGACTTGTTGTGCTCGCACTAGTAGCAGGAACTACTAGGGGATTTTCTTTATTTATAACTCTCCTCACATTTTTTTGGCTTTGAAGTGAATCATGGTTGTGGACATTATGTATGAATGTGCAGATATCTGTGAACATGAGTTTGATGTGGAAGTTGAACTTGGAATGTCGGGCTTGCGCGTGAACTATACCATGTCCAATGCTTCGTCTGTTATTGTTTGGAAAGTAATTGCTATTATTACATGACCCAAAAAAAACATTTTGTGCCACATCAGTAGATGCACGGACATCACAACAGGCATGCTGACTGGATAAACATTTGAACCTAGCTATTATGAAGGAAATTTTGTATTGACAATAGTTTTAGATAGCAGGAGACGCCTAGCCTGCTCTGCCTCTGCTAGCTTATTTCTGGCTTCTTCCATCTCTTCTTTGGCTTGGGTGAAGAGAGCATCTGATTGCTCTTTTCGCTTCTTCAGGAACTCAGCTACATTCTCAAGGGTTGTTGCACGCTTTCTTTCAACCTTTACTAATGCCACGAGGACACGAACAACTGACGACTCCACCTGGCTTGTGTGTAATCCAACATCATCTGGGAATTTGCACCTTGTGTCTAATGCAACATCATTAGGGAACTGGCACCTTGTGTGTAATCCAGCCTCATTTTGGAAACATGATCTCGAGGTTGACCATACTTCCCTCCTCGCAGGAACTGCATCCTGACATGAAGTTACTTCTTTTTTAGATCAATACTCAGAGCAACCTAGATCCATTTAGTAGAAGCCAGGTAAACAGAACTCGGAGAAGTGAATTCAAAAGGAAAAAATAAATAAAAATAGGCTACAAGGTGAGAACACCCACTTCCTACATCAAGCTAAAAACGAAAGCATTAGGACGATTAAGACTCTTCTTATTACACATCGAAGAACACCACGCTTAAGAGAAACAAAAACTACAACATATACACATCGAAGAACATGAGGCTACACGAAAGTAATTGAAAGGGTGTTACTTACCAAAGCTCGTTTTACAGGTTCGGGGCAGCTCCTCTTTAACTTGCCACGCTCCTTGAAGATGTCCCGAATATCCCGTGTTTGGTCTTCATTGCTCCTCTGCATGTTCGCACTCGTGGTTTTAAAATCTCAACATGGCAAGAAAAATATACTACTAGTAATACTCGCGCATCTTGTGGGCAACATTAAAGCACTCGTCTACCATGTTAGAGCATCTCCAACAAGATAAACTACTCATACAAATGCATCTTGATGCGTGCAACGCATGGGCATTTTGCTAGTTCTAAAAACCTTTCCATCATTTGCCACACTACTGGTTGCAGATGAAAAACCTACCCAAGCACAGCACGATACAGGAGCGACGCACAATTATAAGCTGATATTCTGTTGGACAATGGAGGCTATAACCAATTACTTTTACGGGAACAATAGCACCTAGGAAATTTGAAGGGTAGGTATGAACAAAATTGGAACTGCACATGTACTGCTAAGTGATTCAATACATACATTACCAATCGAGGAGGAGAACGATGGTCGCGGCGGCCTCTGTGAGTCATGGTCGGCAACGGGAGTCAGTTCATTGTCCATGACGGTGGTACTTCTGCACTTGGCGTCAGCTTCCGGGAAGCAGATCCGAGACTATGGAAGACGATGCCGGGGAAGAGGCTCTGTGTACGACGACGACGACGGTGGACCGGCTCCAGTGCGGCGTACGAGGTCGTCGATGAGGCAGATGCGCTGCGGTGGACGAGTGCGCCGATGTAAAGGGGAGGAGCACGAAGGCTGCGGTGCCGTGGAGAAGTCTATTTTGCGGTGGGGATAGAAATTGGGGAGTATTCATGTGTACTACTCTGGGTGCCGGGGTGGGGTTGGCTGGGTAGGGTGAACCTGAAGTTACGAAAACAGCCGCCTACCAAGCGTCATCTGTAGGCCTATTCCTAAGGCTATGATGGTAACTTCCCACTGCTCAAATCAGGGTCGCGGGAGATTTTCCCGTCGACCTCAAAATTTTGTGACACTGGACTCCCCGTTTGGCGTGTTGAGTGATTCGGCTAAGCAACCAGCGAGTAGTAGTAGTAAACTCTGCATATTAGGTTTGACCGAAGTCAAACTTCCTAAAGTTTGACCAAGTTTATAGAAAAATATAAACATTTACCATAACAAATATGTATGATGTGAAAGTACATTCAATAATGAATCTAATGGTATTTATTTTTATTGTATATGTTAATATTTTTTGTTATAAGCTTTCTGAGAGTTTACAAAACTTGACTTTGACCAATGCTAATACGCGGACTTAAATAAAAACGGAGGGAGTACACATTTGTTTTCTTAGTTTGTAGTGAACTAATCATTTGTTGAAATTGTGAAATAAATATATTAGGCTATTGACTTCGAATGTAATGGTCTATACAATTCAATAGTTACAATCATTGTCGAATCCCAAGATGTATACAAGGTCTATAGTACTTCACAACATGCTCAAACTCACATAATCCCAGTCAAATGAGAATCTAAATGCATTTCATAGTTATTACTTTGTAGGATGCAATAAGAACAACCATAACTCTACATCAGCCATTATAGAAGCAACATTTTGACATATCCCAATGTGTGAATGAAACATGCAGAGAGAGCTTTTGAAGATGGAGCATATAGGGCGGGAAAGATTGTATGTATGTGGACGAGAGAGTAGGAGACAAACCTAACGAGACAGAGAGAGAGAGAGATAGAGAGAGAAAGAGAGAGAGAGAGAGAGGAAGAAGTTAGGTCTGTGAGAAAGATGCATACATGTAATATACATGAGATGCGTGTGCATCTGGATTCTATATACGTGGAAGGAGAAGAGACAACATGTTTGATGAAAGAGCAGGAAAAACATGGACGAGAGGGGAAGGATCTCATGGGTTGAGGGATTGACAATTTTGTGCGGGGGAGAGAGGGATTGGTAATTTTGTGTAAGAGAGAGAGAGGGTGGGGGAGGAGTCAGTCAGCCATCGTCACATCACCCCGCATTCTCTAGCGCGGTGTGGTCGCCGTCTTCGATCTACTCGTTGCCCTCTTTGAAGATTGAGGTGTTGTGCATGTTGGGGTGCAAAGAAGCACAAGTGAGAGTGGTCGCCGTATAACCTTGGATGGGGATGAATTGTGTGCTCGGGGGAATGTGTGTGTGTGTTGTGCTGCGTGTGTCTCTTCCTCTCTCTCTCTCTGTGTGTGTGTCAGATATTGAGAGAAAACAAACCTAAGGAGAGAAATGGGTATTCACGAAGAGATTGTGCGGGCCTTGAGGTGGGCAGGGGCCGGGTGAGGGTGTCAAAATGTGCGCGCTGATGCATGTGTTGCATGCGACCGTGCGAGGGACGGACGAATCGAGATAGATGGTTGTTGTGTTACGGATGCTCCTCTCTCTGCCTCTCTCTCTCCCTCTCTCTCTCTCTCTCTCACACACACACAATTAAACTAGAAGACCGTTCTCTCATGTATACACAACGTATCGGCATCTGTCTATGTCTCACTCATGCACGATCATTCACATTCACACCTCTCTATGTCTGTATCACACGCACACTGTCTCCACATTGCCCTTCCGCCACAACACACATATGGACACATACACACGTTCTCTCTCAGTCACACACACAAAGTCAGTATTAAAAAAAACTAGGGCGCACCTAAAACGTCCAAATCCAAATAAACACAAACTGGAGCTAAATTCAAATATATGGAAATATTGCTGCGTCAAGAACTTACACAGGAAAAAAAGTTGAGTAATATTCGAGGATTGTTTTCACACACACAAAAAGGTTCGGTGGATGTCCTTCGAGCGCGACACGGCGACGCACCGTTCGATCGACTGCGCGGCCGCGGTTCACGCACTTGCACATGATTCCGTATCGTGGCCGTGGTACTAAGGCTGGTCACAATGGGCAAGAACATAAGCTAGTAACTAATAAAAGCACTGCCTAAGTCTAATGTTTACGTGTACTAGTATGAGTTTCTTTTAAGTTTGACCAACCTTATATATAAAACTAAAGTAAGCTCCCACACGCGCACTCATCAATATGCCGCCGCTGCTGTTGCGCATGCCGGCGCCCGCCTGCTCCGGCCAACAATTTCTCACCCATCACCACCGTGTTGCCGCCATCCCTGTGCCATGAAGCCGAAGGCTCGCCCGCTCACATCGTCTGTAGTCCCTCCTCGCGATGCCGCCGCGCTGCCAAGCACGCGAGCAGCTGGTGGAGCCACGTCTATGCACGCAGCGTACGAAGAGGAGGACGAGCGCGTGCTCCAGCACATCGGCGAGGAGGAACTAGCGTGTCATTGTCGTCTCCGCCCGCGCGGAGGAGGCGCGCATGGTGGCTGTCGCGGCGGAAGCTGGTCGCGCGCGCGTCAAGCCCGCAAACCGGGTGCGAACGCGAAATCTACCTTTCTTGAATGCCACGTGGATCCTGCAATCTGAAGGAGCAATTTGGGTCAGTCGACTCATGTGGGCCGTTTGATGCAACATGGATGGCTAGAAGGGCTTCTTCCACCTCTTCTGCCGTCTTCTTCCTTCGCTCCGTCGAACTTCTTTGACAAATCGACTGACCCAAATTATACTACTAGTACGAACGTATTAAGTACAGTAGGAACACGAAGATACGAGCAGTAGTACCAACTGCAAGAAGAACAGTAGTAAGACATAGTACTAGTACTACTGTATGTACTAAAGAGTTCAAATAATGAGAAAGAACATAAACATAGTTTTGTTGGGGCCTCAGCACAACACACCCTTGAAAATAAACTAATAAGCAACTAGTCCGCTTGATACTGCAGTAGAACCAGCATGAGCGACGGCACTGCCACCTACTTGGAGTCCAAGTCCACGTCCTCGACTTCGTCCTCGTCCCTCTTCCTCTTCCTCTTTGCCGACGCTTCTTTGCTTGAACCGGACACTGGGCTATGCTTCTTCATCCAACCCTTGTAGATATTTAAACAAAGGTAGGCATCCATTGCTGCGTACAGGATGTGATCTTCATCTAATGTCTTCGACTCCCATGCATGATGAAACTCGTGATGAGGTTTCTTCAGTTTAGCGTACGAAGGATCAATCATGGCTGCTGCCAGGGTCAACATTGAAGGTTGAGAGGAGGACACCAGGCTTGCCTTCTGGAGATCGAAGGGCTGGCCTACAACGAGACCTATCCAACGCAGGACGTCACTGTCGTTCTTAAAGCCTACAGTAACGACTTTCACTCTTTTGTCCTTGAGGAAGTTCTTAAAATCTTGGCACTCAACGTCGGCATGGCATATGTGGTAGACCAAGTAAACATTATGTACGCGAACCTGGATCACGGCGGGCTTGTTCCTCTCTTTGTCCTTTAGATCCTTCTCTCATCCCAGGACTGTCGTGTACTCAACATCTAGCCCAGCGACCCACTCATCCGTTGAACTGTTGAACATGCGTAGGAAGCAAGCAAGCTATGCTTTCACCATCTCGGATCCACGTGTGTAGATGACGATGAACTGATCGCCGAACGGCTAATCTTAAGTGATTAAGTGTGCCACCTTATTGGCCGAACGGCTAATCTTTGACAATTGAAGATTGTTGATCAACTTCGAGATGCTCAACGCTTTCATCTTTAGGTCACGCATAGCAGACCTGTCAACGCTTTGAGAGGCATCAATGAAATCCCACAACCAAATTTATACTAAAAATATCAATATCTACAATACTCCCAAAACACTTAGGCGCGGTGCATTAACTTCTACCTCGTTTCTTGTTTCTTGACATATCAACCAATAGGAGATGTGGGTGTGCATGCTTTTAATGACTTGAGACTACCAAACACGACATGCAGTGGTTAGTTCATTGCATGCAATGCTATTAATTAGCAAATAAACATTAAGATCTCTCGTTTTCCCCTCCTCCTTGGTCACAGTGCACAATCTAAGATGACTTGCTCACCTAGACGGAGGGAGTACTGATTATAATGAGTATAAGAACTATGTTTTATAATGAGTGTAAAAATATTGATTTGACATTGTGAATGTTGACACATTGTGGAATAGTTTTTGAAGTCTGCAAAATTACTCAACTAGTGCTGTCGTTCTCCACAAAAAATGTGTTTACCAATGCATGCATGAACACTAGTTACTCTAACCCCCCTCTCTTCTTTAATTCTTTGCCACATCAGCATGTTTGCTATTCCCGTGTGCATGATACCAGCTAAGATACCACCATTATGGCCAGCCTTAATCATCGCATGCAATAATTTAGTGCACCTTGAAATATGAACATGTGTGGGGCATGTTTGTTTTTAATGACTTGAGACTATACCTAGCCCGGCATGCAAGATGACTTATTATGCACCGTTCCCCATACCTGCAGGAAGCCCGTTCGTCTCCAAATCTTTTCCTCTCCATGTGTGGAAAAAATATGCTTGCCAAACTCTCCTTCTCCCTCCGGCGGTTCCACCACTCCACCCCGTGTGAAAAAATATGCATGCATGACTCTCCTCCCCACACGCTCGTCCAATCCGTTGTGACCAGCAATATTTCCACCCATTCGCTCCCTCGTAATTTACTCCAACAAATATGCCCACGTAGCTATTACTTAACTATAGGTGCATTCGGTCACTGACATATGGGCCCAACAGGGGTCTGGCCCACATGTCAGTGACGCAACTGGACCGACAGTTAAGTCAGTGCAGCTCAGTCCATATCTTACGTAGGTGTGCCATTGCTCGCTATAAATACTGCGCCTCCCATGACATCGCTATCTCCTCCCCCTCACGTTCACGTTCATTGCTATCTCCTCCCCTCCCTCTCACGCCGACCACCATGGCATCGCCCCTCCCAAGCCCTAGGAGCCCCTCGCTGCACCATGCGGGCGGTCACGCGTCACCGTTCTGTTCCTCGCCGCCACTAGTCGAGGAGGACGCGTCGGTGTTCCGCTCCTCGCCGCTACGCGACGCGTCGCCGTTTCATTCCTCGCCGCCACTAGTCGAGGAGGACGCGTCGGCGTTCCGCTCCTCGCCGCGACGCGACGTGTCGCCGTTCCGTTCCTCGCCGCCACTAGTCGAGGAGGACGCGTCGGCGTTCCGCTCCTCGCCGCGACGCGTCGAGGTGGATGCGTCGGCGTTCCCAATCTCGCCAGCGCGCGCGCTGGAGGACGCGTCGACTTCCCGCTACGAGGAGAACGCCGCGCCGCCCGTTGAGCCCCCAAGCCTTGAGGAGCTTTGGAAAGAAATGGATGTCGCCTTGTGGGAGGCTTTGCCTCCAGCAGAGCGTGCCAAAATAGAGGCAGAGAAGAAGGCCGAGGAAGAGAAGCGCACCGCAGAACAAGCTGCCTGGGAGGCCTATGTCGCGTCCGAGAGAGTCAGGCAATTGGATCTTTGGCAAAAGGCTCGTGCGAGGGCCGTGAGGGTGGCGGAGGACGCCCGTGCCGACGCCCTGAGTGCAGTCGGGCCCAAGCGCCTCATCTACGCTTGGCGGTACGTGGACCGGGTGCACGCTTCCAGCGAGGAGGAGTACCTGTTGGCGCCGGATCACCACACCGGTGAGATCGCGCTCGCCCGCCGGCAAGCTGCCAATCAGCACCTCGCGAGTTGCGAGGCTGAGGAAGAGGCGTTGTGTCGGCGCGCTGGGAAATGGCCGCGCACAAGGGCACTCGTGGCCCGCCGCAAGCGCTCCTGTGAGCGCCGTGGCTTTTAGGAGGAGTATAATTTTTGTTTCGTAAGGCGATCTCATTAGTTTTGGGACGCAAATGATAAATCCCGAACATTCATGAATTTTTAGCGTCCTTAATTAAGTATGTAAAAGGGAATATTGGAAACCTTGTGTATTCATATGCATTTTGCAAGTACGTGCATATAGCTCAAACTTTACTATATACTATCGCACTACACGTCTCTCTCTCAATATATGCTTGCAGACTGTGCTACTCCCTCCGTCCAGGTCAATAAGTCATCTTCGGTTGTGCACCGTGACCAAGAAGGAGGGAAGACTTATACACCTAGACGGAGGGAGTACTACTATTACTTCTGTACGTGCAAATGCACGTTTTAACATTACGATGCGGTTTTTGTAAAAGTAGAAAAACAACACTAGTCAAGCTTGTGAAACGATTCAATGCAAAACAAATGCACAAATGCTCGTTTGATTGTTTACTTTTAGCTTCCTTCTCTATGGCTATTTCTTTGTCGTACTTTGTACGGAGTATCTCACTGGTTGGAAAGGCATGCAAATTCCCAAACCACTTCCTACACCCTGTATCTCACTGGTTGCCGGCGTTGACCTTGTCGCCCATGTCATCGAGGATGAGGTTGCCGAGGTCGGGGAAGAAGTCGTCGTTCGCGAAGTCGTCGCTGCCAGCAGTCGCGCGAGTGCGCTCCCCAAAAACTTGATCGCCCCTCTCCCGTACAGGATCACGAGAGGCGGGGTTCCGGAGGCCTGCTGTCCCTTCTCCCAGTGCACACCAAAAGGAGGGATGGAGAAGACTTGCTTGGCGGTGCAATGATCTGGAACGGTGGTGAGAAACTATATAGTGCGGGCCGGGTAGGTCGTGGGAGTATAGCTCTGTCCTCGGCTCGGCTCAATCCCGCAACCCGCGGCGCGTCGTGACGAGGCGTGGCGTGGCAAGGCGAGCGAGGAGGAGGAGCGCGCGTGTAGGTATCCTCTTCTCATGCTCATACAAGTGGTAGAAGAGCTCACCTTATAAAGGCCTACTAGCAAAATTCCAACATCGACCAGGCCGTCCATGAAACGGGAGTGGCTGTAGGGGACGTTGCGCCAGTTGAATATATGAGCAAGTTACTACGAGATTTAATCCGAATAAGCACGAAATAAATCATGACGTCTATAACAGAGATGAAACTAATCATGTGGACTAGCATAGTAGTAGGATACATAGTAGAAACATGAATTCTACCACGATTTCGAACAGGAAGGACATAAACACATACGGTGCAACAGGAGCAGCACCGTTGGCGTTGAGGTTGTCGCCCATGTCCAAACACCACGTAGACACGGTCTTTGAGCATGGTTCATAGTCGTTCCATGCTCGGGCATTAAAGTTTGTAACTATTTTAGATTAGAATATACTACTCCTCCAGTGCTAGTAGTAGAGCAGAGTCCTACTCTACTACTCTACTCAAGCAAGTTAGGGCATAGCATTGTAGGGAGTACCAGCACTGTGATCACTCAAGCAAGTTGTCTGGCATCGACATGACCCTACGCTGCTGGTATGTGTCCCGTAAGTCAAGCGACATGCTGTAGTCATCATCACCTGTCCACTTCCCGCAACACATATTTGCTTCTCCATCTTTGTCCGCACATAATCTTGTCCAATCTTCCATCCCCGCTAAGGCGCCTCCCCCCCTCGTCCGAAACCCAAGCACTAACAATGGCAGAACCGAGCAGCGTCCGCCAAAAGAGTGGCTGGAATTCGCTCCCCACAGAGGTAATCAAGCCCATTGTTTCGCGTGTGGACAATCTCAGTACCATGCCGCTCGCCGCGTGCTCATCGGGGCTGTACCGTTTACTCAAAGCCCTCAGGCCGGAGCTTTTTAAGCCAGCTCCTTGCTTGCTGATGCTGCCTGATCTACAGAAATGGCGTGTCACGCAACATAACGATCGTAGGGTGGCGAGCATCAACCCCCTTAACTGCGGTCCGATCCCCGTCAGCCTCAACTACATTAACGGTATGTACTGGGTCGGCATGAACACGTCTTGGATGGTGCTCGTCGACGGTCGCGGCAGCTGGATGCTCATGGAGGTCTACACCCGGCGATTGATCCCCCTTCCTTCGATTAACACTGCACTGCTTTGGCACCGCGGCCCAGAATACTCGGAATCTTACAGTAGCCAACATGATACCAAGTTTGATTTGCTCAAGGTTGTAATCTGCCAAGTGCCCACAAGATCTGTGAATTATAAAGACTTCAGGCTAATTGCATTCTTCAACCGCGGCCTCGCCTATCTGACAGGTCACTGCGGTAAGTGGATAAATCTGCACGTCCATCGCAGGATCATACATCCTTCATGGTTCTCTAATGCCATTGAACATAAGGGCTTCATTTACGCTGTCGACTCCTTCTATGGCTGGACGTATTGCTGGCCTACTCCAGTCATCGCTACAAACGGCTGTTACAGCAGTATGTTACTTTCCTATGATATCATGATGGCTTGCTTATATTACTGTCAACATTTGCTGAAAAAATATTCATGCTCATAACAAGCTGTTCTTAAGATTGACTAAACCAAGAGCCCTTTTTTATTTGACTCCAACTTGATATGATGTTGTAGGCCGCCTGGTGTCCCTACCCTTCCTAATCCCAGAACCTTTCAAAGAAAAGCGGCATGGCAGTTGCAGGTGGTTCCTGGCTCGATCAGACGACGGCGAAAGATTGATGATCGTTCGCACGTACTGGACGTGTTGTTTCGCGGAATACAATCATAGTCACTGCAAGGTCTTTGAGCAGGATCCCAGCTTCTCTGGGCCTTCAGGAATTTTTGACTGGAGGTTGGTAAGTAGCCTTGGTACACGCTCTCTGTTTGTCAGACTGAATTATCCGATTAACCAGGAGATAACCGACGGTAAGGATCATGATGGCAGTGCGGTTTCGTTCATCAGGCAAAACTGTGTGTACACGACGTACCATGCGTCTGTGCATGCACCATACCCTGATATGTGCCGCCACGCTCTATAGCCCAAAGTAGGAGAGAGGGTCGCAAGTATCAGACTTCGACCTGCTGGCTGGACTTTCCCCCGTCAGGCACTCATCTGGTTAAAGCCATCAGCCAATCTCCATAGCTTAATAAATAGTAACGTCTAACTGAGCCAGTTAGTTAGATGCGTACACTTGGTGTAGTAGGATCTTTATTTAGTTTGATGCATACACTTGTTCTTTTTTGGTAGCCCTTTTGTAATGATGGCTGATGTTTGGTTTGGAAGAGCGAGCTGCGTCTTCACTCTTCTGGCCTGCTTACTGCTTCTGTTGCACCCCCAACCCGGGTTGTTGCTGTTGCTGTTTTCAATGTACAATCAGTAGTATATTTCGTCTGTTGGTTGAATAAATGTGTTGTTAGAACGACAACCACAATGTTTTGGAAGTCGTTGCACGGTTTGATCCTTTAGTGCCCCATACCGTACGTAGCGCATTCTATTTATCGTACGGAACACATTTTTTTTTTGAAACTTGGAACACATTTTCCACTTGTTGATAACATGCAGCCCACTGATGAAGGCCCAATAGAGAAGCCCATAATTAACTGGAAGGGAGGCTCTCACATGAATCCGGCCCAGGTACATGCTCATGGTCCCCTAAACATAAATAAGTAAATAAATAAGTAAATAAATAAATAAATAAAGCTAAATGCTCATGCACCAGTTCTTTGGGAAAATAGGTAGCCCAATATTTCTTTTTGAAGAATACCCAAGCTAGGCCTATTTGTTTTCTCCGAATTACTGGGCTGCAAATCTTTCAAGACGAGGAGGGATGCATTCCGGCCTGGCTTAAGAGTATGGTCAATGTCTGTTAAAAGTAATATCAAAAGGGGTTGAAAATTCCAAAAAAATTATAGCAAATGGGATATAAGTTTCTTTTTTTGTTTTTGTTCTTCACTGATATCTTATACATATTTCATTGGATTTAACATGATATAGTACTAATTTATTTTTGAATTTGTTTTAGTATGACTATTAATTTTTGGATTAAGAATATTTCGTTCCCCAGCAAAAATTTGCGAATTTTCAAAATTTCCCACATATTTAGTTAATTTTTTGACCCTGGTACTGACCAGAAAATGGCCAGCAATTCTAAAAATGGAAAACGGGCTGCAATAAATTCCATATGAATTAGAAAATGAGTAAAAATTATAAAAATAATAGCAAATGGGCTGTACACGCCATAGATTTCGAGGCTGACTTGTTTACGCAAGGCTTTGTCAGTGAACACACGATTCTAGCAGCAGTTAGTGTTGGATGTCCATCCAATGGCCGACGTGCTTCTTCAATCTCTGATCTTCCTGCTCCAGCCGCCTAAACTAGCGTCGGCGGGACTGCCTGCTCCCTCCTCTTGTGGCCCGCTGTGATGCCGCGCAGGCTTCCCCGGCCCACCCTACTCCCTCCGCTGGCCTAGCCGCACGCAATCAACTGCCTCGTTATTACGTGAAAAAAAAGATTCCTCCCACTGACATTTGGGGCGCACCGGTTGGGAGGCTGACCTATGGGCCTACTAAGTTGACGCGTACGCAGGGCTTTTCAACTTAGTCAACAAACGATTCTAGCAGCAGTAACCGTTGGATTTGAATCGAACGGTCCTGCTGCTTCTTCAATCGCTGCTCTTCTTGCATCAGCTGCCCAAACCAGCGCCGGGGAGACCGCCTGCTCCTGCTTCCAGTGGCCGGCTGTGCTGCCGATGAGGCCTCATCGCCCCCTACTACTCCCACCGCTAGCCAGGCCCTGCGGCGACAGCAGCCTCACACCGCAGCCGAACCAGTGAACCCTCGTACTCCTCTCCGCGTGGGCATCCACTGCCGCGTCTTCGCCGGCTCCGCATCGTCCCCTTCCTAGGCCTCGCCCTCGTCCACCGCCTTGGTGCTCTCGGCGCGGCGTGGTCAACGTGGTCAACGACATTCCATCGGAAGAGTACTGTACGTGGACAGGCTGACAGCTGGGTCCACGACCACAGCCCAGTTTTTTTTTTTGTGATTTCCCAAGTAAGTCGCTTTGTCAGGCCTGTTGGGCTGCAAATCTTTCAAGACAAGGAGAGCTTTCATTCGGCTGGCCGAGAAAATGGCCCATCAGTAATGAGAAATGGGCTGTACATTTTTAAAACATATCAAACCGGCAATTAGTTTCAAACATCTTTTTTTCATTTCGAGATTTGAAATTACATTAATTTTTATGCGTGGAGAATTTGTTGGATTTTATATTATACATTTATTTTTAAAATCAGTTTGAATGTGAGTTGAAATTTCGGGATTAAAAACAGTTCG
This sequence comes from Triticum urartu, assembly GCF_003073215.2. Taxonomy (NCBI): domain Eukaryota; kingdom Viridiplantae; phylum Streptophyta; class Magnoliopsida; order Poales; family Poaceae; genus Triticum; species Triticum urartu. The sequence goes on along the minus strand of NC_053027.1, from coordinate 405,773,086 downwards.
GACCGCACCGAAATATGTAAAATTTTGTATAATTTTTTAATCGTGGCCACAATATGGGCTGTAATGCTAACAAAAAGAATATGGGCTCCAAAAAAACCTTAATAATTAGCAAATGGGCTGTAAATTATTAGAAATAATGGCAGATGGGATGTATGCTGTTTTCCACAGATTTGAGGCTTTCCTAAAAAAAGGTTGACACACAAGCAGTGACTGTTGGATGGCCATCCAACGGCCGTCGTGCTTCTCCAATCTCTGCTCTTCCTGCTCCAGCCGCTCAAACAGGCGCCGGTGGGACTGCCTGCTCCCTCCTTCCTGCGGCCGGCTCTGCTGCAGCGCAGGCCTCACCGCCCCACCGTACTCCCATTGCTGGCCTAGCCATCCCTTTACTCACCCACACCTGCTGTTATTCTCCGGCGACGGCAGGCGAACCAATAAACCCTCATATAGTCGTACTCCCCTCTGTGTGGGAAACAACCGCCGAGTCTTCCCTGCCTCCGTGTCGTTCCCTTCCTAGGCCTCGTCGTCATCCACCGCCCTGGTGCTCTTAGCGCGGCCTGGTCAACGTGGTTAATGACCGACATGCATCTGAAGTGGACTTTACATGGAGAGGCCGACAGCTGGGTCCATGGCCGCACGCAAGGAAATGCCTCCTTATTACGCGCAAAATAATGATTCCTCCACCTGACATCAGGGGCCCATCGAAAGGGCCTATGTATTTCGTGAAAAAAACTTTACCGCCGCTGACAGCTCGGACCCACCAGCTATATCTTCGCACGCAAGGAAGTGCCTCCTTATTACGCACAAAAAAATGAATACTCCCCCTGTTAGCTGGACCCAGTATAGTGGCAGGCTGACTTGTGGGCCTACTAAGTTAACGGGGACGGAGGGCTTTGTCAACTTAGTCAATATGCATGATTCTAGCTCCAATGACCGTACGATGTCCATCCAACGGCCATAGTGCTTCTTCAACCTCTGGTCTTCTTGCTCCAGCCGCCCAAACCAGCGCCGGTCGTGCCTCGTGCTCCTGCCTCCTGTGGCCGGCTGCGATGCGGCGGAGGCCTCACCACCCCCTAGTACTCCCACCGCTGGCCAGGCCATCCCTCTATTCACCCACACCCCCTGTTATTCTGCGGTGACGGCAGCCTCACACCGCAGCGAACCAGTGAACCCTCGTACTCCTCTACGCGTGGGCATCCACTACCGCGTCTTCCCCGGCTCTGCGTCGTCCCCTTCCTAGGCCTCGCCGTTGTCCACCGCCCTGGTGCTCTCGGCGCGGCGTGGTCAATGTGGTCAAGGAACGGCTTCCATCGGACGTGGACTGTACGTGGAGAGGCTGACAGCTGGGTCCACGGCCGCAGCAAGGAAGTGCCTCCTTATTACGTGCAAAATAATTATTCCTTCACCTGACAGCAGGACCCACCAGACGGGCCACCGTATTTCGCCCCCTGACTGCTGGGACCCACCAGCTACATCTTCGCATGCAAGGAAGTGCCTGACAGTCGGGACCCACCTGGTTGAAGCGTACGTAGCGTTGTCATTTTGGTCGCGAACGTGTACGTACATATATATCGGTCGATGTAGAGGCGCGCACGTGTCGTAGTAGAGGCGGCCAGGGTGCAAGAAAGAAAATACGGCCACATATGTGTACATACGGGCGGGGTCTCGAACGCCTACTCACGCATACGTACGGCCAGGGCTCCTGTACATGGCTGGGTCGGAACGGAGAAACAGCGTTGTGGTCCTGTTCATGGGGAGGCAACGGAATGCGTCGTGTTCATGGGGAGGCAACAGAATGCGTCGTGTTCATCGGGAGGGCTTGGACGGAACATGCAATGGAAACGAGGCCTGGCGTACCACAGAACGGAGGAAACGGCCATGTGTTCGACCGGCCACGTTTGAAACGGGATCCTATTCATCGGGAGGGGTGTGGCGTACCGCAAAACGGAGGAAACGGACCTCCTACAGTCAAAACGGGGGTCCTATTGATCGGGAGGGGTGTGGCGTACCGCAAAACGGAGGAAACGGACTTGTGTTGGAGTGCTACGGTCGAAACGGGGGTCCTGTTCATCGGGAGGGGTGTGGCGTACCGCAAAACGGGACTCCACGGGATACTGTTCATCTCCACCATCGACCCCCTCCAGCCTCCACGAGCTACTTTTCATCCACCGTCGACCTCCTCCAGCCTCCACCTGCGACTGTTCATCCACAGGCTCCTGTTCATCCAGCCTCCACCGCGCGCTACTCCACCGGCTACTGTTCAACCAGCCCTCTCCACAGGCTCCTGTTCAACCACCCCTCCACGGGCTACTGTTCATCCTGCCCTCCACGGGGTGGTCCTGTTCATCCAGCCCTCCACGGGGTCCTGTTCATCCAGCCTCAACCGGCTCGATCGATCGGGGTCCTGTTCATCCAGAGGCAACACCACGGGGTCTTGTTCATCCACCCCCACCGGGAACTGTTCATCCAAACCCCCCCGCAACGCTCACTGTTCATCTAGAGGCAGCATCGATCAGTTTCAGTTAGCAGCAGTAGCGAAGGAATCGCTCGATCGGGTTCAGTTAACACCATCGATCGATCGCTCGGGTTCAGTAACGCGTAGCCTGCAGTGCAATCGCTCGGGTTCAGTTAGAGCCCAACGCCTCGCTCGGGTTCAGTTAGAGCCAACGCCTCGCACACATGCACGTACGTGCACGAGAGAAACGCGCATCGCTCGGCCCCCGACCTCCCACCGTAACTGGGAACTCCCTGAAATTTTCCTCGCCCTTGCTTCTACCACGGTTTTTTCCGTCATGGACGGCCCAAAGAATGTCATGCAGCTGCGTCTCCGGCCCGCCCAGGACGAAAAGCCCATTTTCTGTCATGATTTTTTGTCATAGAAGTAGGAGCCCACCACATCTATGATGATACCGGGTTTTGTCACAATTATCGTCATAGAAGTGTCATATGTATGACAAAAAAATTTCGTTCGGCCCAAAATGTCACGGATGTGTCTTTTTTTGTAGTGAATGGAGGTTGCTAGGTCTGCTCTCCAGCCACCCTCGCAACGTGCAGGTGTGCAATGGGCGATGGGCCCAGACCCCTGTGCCATAGGATTTAGACCGGCGTGCTGACCTCTTTGTTTTGCCTAGGTAGGGCTGCGATGTGTTCATCTTCCGAGGCCGGGCATGACCCAGGAAAGTGTGTCCGGAAAAACGGGATCAAGCATGTTTGGAAATGTGGTGCACCCCTGCAGGGAAGTTAATCTATTTGAATAGCCGTGATCTTTGGTAACAGGACGACTTGGAGTTGTACCTTGACCTTATGACAACTAGAACCAGATACTTAATAAAATACACCCTTCCAAGTGCCAGATACAACCGGTGATCGCTCTTTCACAGGGCGACGAGGGGAGGATCATCGGTTAGGATTATGCTATGAGATGTTACTTGGTGAACTTACCATCTACTCTCCTCTTCTGCTGCAAGATGGAGGTTACCAGAAGCGTAGTCTTTGATAGGACTAGCTATCCCCCTCTTATTCCGGCATTCTGCAGTTCAGTCCACATATGTTACCCCTTTTACATTTGATACCAATGCATACATATGTAGTGTAGCTCCTTGCTTGCGAGTACTTTGGATGAGTACTCACGGTTGCTTTGCTCCCCCTTTCCCCCCTTTCCTATACCCGATTGCTGCGACCAGACGATGGAGCCCAGGAGCTAGACGCCACCGTTGACGACGACTCCTACTACTCTGGAGGTGCCTACTACTACGTGCAGGCCGCTGACGACGACCAGGAGTAGTTTAGGAGGATACCAGGCAGGAGGCCTACGCCTCTTTCGATCTGTATCCCAGTTTGTGCTAGCCTTCTTAAGGCAAACTTGTTTAACTTATGTCTGTACTCAGATATTGTTGCTTCTGCTGACTCATCTATGATCGAGCTCTTGTATTCGAGCCCTCGAGGCCCCTGGCTTGTAATATGATGCTTGTATGACTTATTTTATTTGTAGAGTTGTGTTGTGATATCTTCTTGTGAGTCCCTGATCTTGATCGTACATGTTTGCGTGTATGATTACTGTACGATTGAATCGGAGGCGTCACAATACCACACATACCAATGCATGTCAGATTCACAATATATACTTTGTGTTTAGCACGAGAAGAAATTCAATGAAAGAAAAGAATGTAATAACCCATTTAACATAGTGTGTCATTGCAAAAGCTGGTACCTTATTAACGAAAACTTGCTTCATGTGAACCCATCATTTCTTCATCAGCAATAGTAGAAGGAAAAAATTCAGTATTAAAAATCAAGACACAAGACATAGACTAAGTCAATTGCATAAATTTGAAAATAAAAACATAATATACCATTATCACGAAGCGCACTAGGTAGACACATGGTTAATTTTCTTGTCCATTACTAGCTCCAACTCGTACTGATTATGTAGTTGATTCCTTGGTGCTGGTATTGTCGAATGCATTCTCGTTGGATGTTATTTGAAATAAAGATTTAATTGTATGGGTCCTCATCTTGGATTTCTATTCTTTTCCTGTTAACAACGAAACAAAATTGACTAAAGTAATACATTTTATCATCATCAACTAATTGACTTCGGCTGATACAAAGGAACTAGGAACACATAAATTAGATGATACAAACTAGAAATTACATGTCCGGCTGATTGTGCACACACTTCTGATCTGCAATGAGTAGGAGTTGAAGGATTGGAGCATAAGAGGAGGGTGAAGCGGTTGCTTGAGGCGAGAGTGCCAGCCGCCTGGACGCAAGTCCTGGTCTGTCCTAGGGATTTGACGAGGGCGGCGCAGCTTGTTAGACTACCCATAGTAGGAGACACATAGGTAGTAACATCACACATATATAGGTTAAATAGATGATGTGTCATGCAATAAATGAAGAAAGAGATGAAAGTGGTAACATAGCTAGTTACTACTAGTATGAGTAACATCACACATATCAAGGCAAGATGTGTCTATAGCTTAATAAATGAAGTGTTCCATGTTACCACACATATGTTACTCCCCACTATAGAGGTAGTAACATAGACTAGTAACATGGGCATGTTACTAGTCTATGTTACTACCCATTGTGGCTAGTCTTAACGAGGTTTTTTTCTTTGATCGAGCGAGAGCGAGACGATCGATGATTTGGGCACTTTGCGATCCTTTTTACTTGCAAAATCGTGGAGATGGTCTGAGATACCTGTACGTATATGGCCTGGGGGTGGGATTCACGCCTAGGGCTAGGCCTTTACAAGTCTAAAAATCATAAAAATTGCTATTAGATGTATAGTTACTGGATGGGCTACGCCTGGGGCTATAGCCCTAGTTGCCCCAGGCCTAATTTCGCCCCTGCTCCCCGCCCCCTCCCCCTTACCAAAAGCCACATTTCCCCTGTTTCCACCTTCCTTTCCAAGTTGAAACCTTCACTCCTTGCTTGCAGCGCTGCCTCCTTGCCGACGACCCTCTTTCACGCTACTCGGCCTCGCCTATCCAGGCAGGTAATCCACACCTGACCCCCATCCTCCTCCTTCCACATCACACATGCCCCGACCGCTGGCGCGAGTGCGACACCTTCCACCCAAATCACCAACCCCTCCACCATATAAGCGCCGGCCTAAGCCACGGTGCACGCAGTATAGCCAGGATCTCAAGGAGCATTTGGCAGCGCATAAGCAAATCACGGCCGCACGCGCGGATGAGGTTGCGATGGCTGCCATTCGTGCTGACCCCCAGATCTTGGAGGAGCACCTCGTCGTCAAGGCCACCGTTGACACCTCGCGTGCCGACGCCACGACATGGTTGGCTGCTTTAAACGACAGTTCATGGTATTTTCTCGAGGCTGCCGTCGGTGCCTTCGACAAAGACTACGAGGTGTTTTCTCAGCGTTCACATGCTTACCTAATCTCGAGAGCCAGGAAGTTGGTGCCTAGAGCGGCTCAGGCAACTCACCACTACAACGAGGGCACCCACGATGCGGAGGCCTCGCCCTCTTCCATGTCCAAGGAGCCAATTGTCATCGATATCTCCGACAGTGAGGAGTAACTTGTCTTATTAGCTCACTATAAGGACCCATGTTCGGTTTGCTAGCTACTGCCTTTCCTTAACAAATTCTAGTGAATTGTGCTATCTACTTTTACCATGCAATTTTCTGCTATAGTGTATATGTTCTATATGTCGTGCAATGTGGTGTCCAGTTAACTGCTTGGTTCAATTCTGCAAATGTGATTTTCAATTCTCCAGGGTGTAATATTTCCAAGTTGTTAAGCATACTTGGTTTGGTTAACCATCTGATCTTCTATTGCGAGTATGTTATATTGTGCAATGTGGTGCTCAGTTAACATTTGGTTCATTTGTTGTGTTGTTTGTTAACTACTTGGTTCAATTTTGCAATGCGATGTTCAATTGTTGTGGCTGCATTCTGTTATTGTATACCATGTGCGAAATAAATCGAATTTGGCTGTACTAAATACATGAGAAACAAATACAATTGCTATATTTCCAAGTTATTAAGCATGCTTGGTTTGGTTAACTGTCTGATCTTCCATTAGGAGTATGTTATACTGTGCAATGTGGTGCTCAGTTAACGTTTGGTTCATTTGTTGTGGTGTTTAGTTAACTGCTTGGTTCAATTCTGCAATGTGATGTTCAATTGATGTGGCTGCATTCTGTTATTGTATACCATGTGAGGAATAAATCGAATTTGGCTGCACTTAATACATGAGAAACATATACAAGTGCTATATTTCCTAGTTCTTAATCATGCTGGGTTTGGATAAATGGGTTTTCCATGTGGCTTGAATTAATCTAATGAATCTGCAATGTGCTTATTTTTCATCAACATATTTTACTGATAGCATGCGAACCCTTACTTAACCTGATGACTAACTACCTTATATGTGTTGCAGGGAAACAATGGGAAGCACTGAGGTTTACAAGATGGTACAAAGTATTATACCTTGCCTTTTTTTATTCCTTTGCCCCATTTCCAATATAGAGAAGATATGTATGCACATCCTTGTTTTCAGGGTTCACTGATGATTACCTCTCAAACTACCTCTGTGGTCAGGAGGCGAGGAAAGTTTTCATACAACACCCACGGTTCAATATTGAAGTGTTCCTGAAGAGGTCGAAGGATGGACGGTCAATCATCCACAGGCACTAGCCTAAAGTTGCAAAGACCTTCAACATGAATGAAGGCTCAATATTCGCCTTTCGCTTCAGTAGTTTTCCAGATGAGATGCATCTCTCTATGTACCGTCTATGATGCTAATTTCAAAAGGTTCTAGATGTTGCACGTGAAACTTGCTGCTGGTGCAGTTGTGTAATGGGGTAGCTGAGTGCTGAAGCTATATCATGTTATACTCTGATGTATTACAATTATGAAATCATGCTTCCTTAATATGGAAATGGAATATATTATATGCTTAATATGAATGTCAATTAGATTAGTAAATGGATTATTAATAATAGGGCAATTAGCCCGCTAATTGGCCAATTAGCTTGCTAATTGGGTTTTCCTATTGCAAACGGTTATTGAGAAAACACCGCGGGCGATGATCTCAGGCAACACACACAGTTTCTAGGAATAAACCGTGTTGGATCAATGAACAATCACACACGATATTCTCTTGAAAACTGTTTGCATTACGCCACCTTGCGCAAACGTTTTCCTTGGAGTGACTGTGTGGGATGTATATACGAACGGAAACGTTTAGCGGTGACTGACTGTGCGGAATGTACTTACGACCGGAAATGATTTCGCATGTATAATTGTATTTTTTTGATCACTACTGTACATATTTCTGTATTTGAGTGCTCGCCGGTCGCACACGACCTCATTTTGCCGAGCGTGTGTGCCAGGAGGGCATAACCCCGACGGTTTCTGGATCGTGTGGGAAGGACCCCCCTATTGCCCACACTCACTAGGCGACGGTTCCTACCGCCATCACGGAAAGGGGTTAAATACCATTTGTATAGAACCGACGTGTACCAGTGGGGGTCCATATTGGAAACTAAGGGATATTAAGGCCTCCTTTTAATAGAGAACCAGAACAAAGAATTGACACATAGTGAATACATGAACTCCTCAAACTACGGTCATCACCAGGAGTGGGCCCGGTTGTTGTCACTTCGGGGTTGCTGGATCATAACACGTAGTAGGTGACTATAACTTGCAAGATTGGATCTAGAACATGGATATAATGGTGATAACATAAATGGTTCAGATCTGAAATCATGGCACCCGAGCCCAAAGTGACAAGCATTAAGCATGGCAAAGTCATAGCAACATCAATCTAAGAACACATCGGATACTAGGGATCAAGCCCTAACAAAACTAACTCGATTACATGATGAATCTCATCCAACTCCTCACCGACCAGCGAGCCTACGAAGGAATTACTCACTCCCGGTGGGGAGCATCATGGAATTGGCGATGAGAAGGGTTGGTGATGACGAAGAAAAAAGACCCCCCTCTCCGGAGCCCCAAACGGACTCCAGATCTGGCCTCCCAAGGAAGAACAGGAGGTGGCGGCGACTCCGTCTCGTGGTTTGCGATAATTCTTTATTCCTAATTTTTTCTGGAAAAATAGGATTTTATTGTGTCGGTTTCAGGGTCTGCGGGTCCACCAGGTGGGGACAACCCACCTGGGCGCGCCAGGAGAGGAGGGTGTGCCCTGGTGGGTTGTGCCCACCCAGGTGCCCATCCAGAAATTCTTATTATTGATATAAACAATCCTCGCAAAGTTTCGTTCCATTCCGAGAACTTTTATTTCTGCACAAAAACAACACCATGGTAGTTCTGCTGAAAACTGCGTCAGTCCATGGTTAGTTCCATTCAAATCATGCAAATTAGAGTCCAAAACAAGAGGAAAAGCGTTAGGAAAGTAGATACGTTGGAGACGTATCATACCTTGATAAAGATTTGAAGAAGTTCAAAATAGATCAGTCAAAGAAAGGGTTCTTGCCTATATTATAAGGTGTGAAGTTGACTCAGACTCAATGCCCGACCACTGCAGAAGATAGAGAGAGAATGAAAGTCATTCCCTATGCCTCTGTCATATCGTGTACTAGACTGATAAGTCTCCGTCGTATCTACTTTTCCAAACACTTTTGCCCTTGTTTTGGACTCTAACTTGTATGATTTGAACGGAACTAACCCGGACTGACACTGTTTTCAGCAGAATTGCCATGATGTTGTTTTATGTGCAGAAAACAAATATTCTCAGAATGACCTGAAACTCCACGGAACATCTTAGGAAAAATAATAAAAAATCCTCGCCAAAGATGAAGACCAGGGGGCCCACACCCTGTTCACGAGGGTGGGGGCGCCCCCCCTAGGGCGCGCCCCCCTACCTCGTGGCCCCCCTGGATGCCCTCCGACGCCAACTCCAGCTCTATATATTTGCTTTCGGAGAGAAAAAATAGGGGAGAAGAAATCATCGCATTTTACGATACAGAGCCGCCGCCAAGCCCTAAAACCTCTCGGGAGGGCTGATCTGGAGTCCGTTCGGGGCTCCGGAGAGGGGGATTCGTCGCCGTCGTCATCATCAACCATCCTCCATCACCAATTTCATGATGCTCACCGCCGTGCGTGAGTAATTCCATCGTAGGCTTGCTGGACGGTGATGGGTTGGATGAGATTTATCATGTAATCGAGTTAGTTTTGTTAGGGTTTGATCCCTAGTATCCACTATTTTCTGAGACTGATGTTACTATGACTTTGCTATGCTTAATTCTTGTCACTAGGGCCCGAGTGCCATGATTTCAGATCTGAACCTATTATGTTTTCATGAATATATGTGAGTTCTTGATCCTATCTTGCAAGTCTATAGTCACCTACTATGTGTTATGATCCGGCAACCCCGAAGTGACAATAATCGGGACCACTCCCGGTGATGACCATAGTTTGAGGAGTTCATGTATTCACTATGTGCTAATGCTTTATTCTGGTTCTCTATTAAAAGGAGGCCTTAATATCCCTTAGTTTCCAATAGGATCCCGCTGCCATGGGAGGGTAGGACAAAAGATGTCATGCAAGTTCTTTTCCATAAGCACGTATGACTATATACGGAATACATGCCTACATTACATTGATGAATTGGAGCTAGTTCTGTGTCACCTTATGTTATGACTGTTACATGATGAACCGCATCCGGCATAATTATCCATCACTGATCCGGTGCCTACGAGTTTTCCATATACTGGTTTACGCTTATTTACTTTCCCGCTGCTACTGTTACAATCACTACAAAATACCAAAAACATTACTTTTGCTATCTTTACTTTTGTTGCCGCTACCACCACTATCATATTACTTTGCTACTAAACACTTTGCTGCAGATACTAAGTTTCCAGGTGTGGTTGAATTGACAACTCAGCTGCTAATACTTGAGAATATTCTTTGGCTCCCCTTGTGTTGAATCAATAAATTTGGGTTGAATACTCTACCCTCGAAAGCTATTGCGATCCCCTATACTTGTGGGTTATCAAGACAAATTTCTGGCGCCGTTGCCGGGGAGCATAGCTCTATTCTTTGAGTCACTTGGGATTTATATCTGCTAGACACTATGAAGAACTTGAGAGATCCAAAAACCAAGATCTATCCCTCAACTACGAGGGGAGGTAAGGAACTGCCATCTAGCTCTGCACTTGATTCACCTTCTATTATGAGTAAGCTAGCGACACCTACACCTGCTTCTGCTATTCGTTTTGATATGTCGCATGTTATTGATGATGCCACTTCTGCTATGTATGATACTTATGATGAAACTGCTTCTATGCCTGATACTACTGTGCCCCTTGGTGAATTTCTTGATGAACAAATTGCTAGGGCTAGAGAAAAACAAATTATTGAATCTGAATACGATGATGATAGTGATGATGAAAATATGCCTGTTATCACTGAGGGCTGTCTTTTTGATATAGAATCTTCTGCCGCTATTTTAGCTTGCAAATATAGATATGAGCTTAAGAGGTTATTAGTTAAATGGAACAAAGAATCACTTAGAGATAAAATGAAACCCGACCTTGCTTTTGCTACTTCACCTATTTGTGTTCCTGATAAGGATTATGAATTCTCTGTTGATCCTGATATAATTACTTTGGTTGAATCTGATCCGTTTTATGGCTATGAATCTGAAACTGTTGTGGCACATCTTACTAAGTTAAATGATATAGCTGACCTATTCACTAATGATGAGAGATCGCGTTACTTTTATATACTCAAAATATTTCCGTTCTCATTAAAGGGTGATGCTAAGATATGGTTTAATCCTCTTGATCCTGGTTGTGTGCATAGTCCCCAAGATATGATTATTACTTCTCTGCTAAATATTTCCCTGCTCATAAGAAACAAGCTGCTTTGAGGGAAATATACAACTTCGTGCAAACTAAAGAAGAGAGTCTCCCACAAGCTTGGGGGAGGCTTCTCAAGTTACTTAATGCTTTGCCTGATCATCCTCTTAAGAAACCCGAAATACTTGATATCTTTTATAATGGACTAACCGATGCTTCCAGAGATTACCTGGATAGTTGTGCCGGTTCTCTTTTCAGGGAAAGAACACCGGATGAAGCTGAAATTCTATTGAATAATATGTTGACAAATGAATATATTTGGGCACATCCTGAGCCAGCTCCTGCTCCAATTACTGAGCCTATTCTTAGACCAACTCCGAAGAAGAGAGGTGTTCCATTTCTCAGTCCCGAAGATATGCAAGAGGCAAAGAAATCTATGAAAGAGAAAGGTATTAAAGCTGAAGACGTTAAGAATTTACCTCCTATTGAAGAAATACATGGTCTTAATATACCGCCTGTTGAAGAAACATATGATCTCAATTCTTTATTTACTGAAGAACCTCCTGATCCTGATATCCCGACACAGGTAGTAAAGGTAAATTCTCTCTATAGATATGATAAAGTTGAAGTCCCTCCTACTAAAATTGCTAGTCAGTGCTTGGATGAGTTTGATAACTTTATGTTTAAGCAAGACGACTTCAATGCTTATTTTGGAAGACAATTAAAAGAAAATGCTTATATGATTAGACGCCTGGGTGATTATATGGCTAATATTAAAGGTGAACTTAAACTTGTTAGCAAACATGCTTCTATGGTTACCACTCAAGTAGAACAAGTACTTAGGGCTCAAAAAGAAGTACTTGATGAAATGAATAGTAAGAAAAATGATTATGCTATTAGAGTGGCTACTAGAACTGGTAGAATGACTCAGGAACCTTTGTATCCTGAAGGCCACCCTAAGAGAATCGAGCAAGATTCTCAGAGAAATAATATTGATGTTCCTAGTTCTTCTAAAAAGAAGAAAAAGAAAAATGATAGAACTGTGCAAACTTCTAGTGAACCTATTGCTGAACCACCTGATAATCCAAATGATATATCTATGTCTGATGCTGAAACACAATCTGGTAATGAACATGAACCTAATGAAAATATTAATAATGATTTTCATGATGATGCTCAACCTAGTAATGACAATGATGTAGAAATTGAACCTGCTGTTGACCTTGATAACCCACAATCAAAGAATCAACGTTATGATAAAAGAGACTCTGTTGCTAGGAAACATGGTAAAGAAAGGGAACCTTGGGTTCAGAAACCCATGCCTTTTCCTCCGAAACCATCCAAGAAAAAGGATGATGAGGATTTTGAGCGCTTTGCTGAAATGATTAGGCCTATCTTTTTGCGTATGCGATTAACTGATGTGCTCAAAACAAATCCTTATGCTGAATATATGAAGGATATCATTACTAATAAAAGAAAGATACCGGAAGCTGAGATTTCCACCATGCTTGCTAATTATACTTTTAAGGGGGGGATACCAAAGAAAGTTGGAGACCCCGGAGTACCTACTATACCTTGCTCCATTAAAAGGAATTATATTAAAACTGCTTTATGTGATCTTGGAGCCGATGTTAGTGTTATGCCACTCTCTTTATATTATAGACTTGACTTGAATAAGCTGACACCTACTGAAATATCTTTGCAAATGGCTGATAAATCAACTGCTATACCTGTCGGTATCTGTGAGGATGTACCTGTTGTGGTTGCAAACGTTACTATTTTAACAGACTTTGTTATACTTGATATTCCCGAGGATGATAGTATGTCTATTATTCTTGGAAGACCTTTTCTTAATACTACAGGGGCTGTTATTGATTGCAACAAAGACAATGTCACTTTTCATGTTAATGGTAATGAGCATACGGTACACTTTCCGAGGAAACAACCTCAAGTTCATAGTATCAACTCCATTGGAAAAATTCCATCGATTATAATTGGAGGTTTTGAATTTCCTCTTCCTATTGTCAAAAAGAAATATGATATAATTATTATAGGGGATGTGCATATCCCCATTGAGGTAACTTAGTGTTATTCTAAATTTCTCCGGTTTCATGATTATCGGAATGAGTTTGTTAACAAGACTTGATCAACCTTGTTAGTGGATTCTTTTTGATGAGCATGAGATGGATGAAACTAGAAGCACAAACTTCTGTACCCTCTCTTTACTTTCTGTTAATTAGTAGAAATAAAGTAAAAATAGTATTTTTCTGTCTGTTTCCTGGCCTATTCGTGCAATATAAAAATATCCCGAAAATAAAAGTCCTCAGAATGACATGCCAATTTAATATGATTTTTTTGGGAATATTTGAGGATTTGCTGTGCAAAAATTATCACGAGAGGAGCTGCCACCTGGCCACGAGGGTGGTGGGCCCCCCTTAGGGCGCGCCCCTGCCTCGTGGGCCCACGGTGGCCCTCCTCCACTTATCCCAGCACCCATCTTCTTCCTCTGTCTCAAACAAACCCGAAAAACCAACTCAAGCACGAGTTCCAGCCACTTTTGCTGTGATTTTTGATCTCCCTGCTCAAAGCACCTCTCGCAAAACTGCTTGGGGAGATTGTTCCTTGGTATGTGACTCCTCCGTTGGTCCAATTAGTTTTTGTTGTAGTGCTTTATTCTTTGCAAATTTGTGCTGCATAGGTGACCATGTTCTTGAGCTTGCATGTCAAATTTATATGGTTCCAAGTAGTTCTAATGCTTGATATAGGCTCTAGGCACTTGTAGGAGTAGTTGCTATCAATATTACTGAGTTTGGTTTACTTTTATTTCGAAGTTACTAAAAATTTCAGAATTTTTTAGAAAATGATGAGGAGATTATTGAGGGGCTCATCGAGCCAAAGCTCGAAGGAAAAGGCACCGAAGCCTAAGTATAATTTGCCGCGCACCACGGAGATTCGGGCATGTGAATGGCCTTCTGATGATTTCTAGAGAGCAGCCGGTATCTATGAAGATTTTCATGAATTGGCTCACAATGCAGGCCTCACCGCTTTCCTCCACGACCAATGCGATCAGTATCTCTTACTCACAAATACCTTTGTGCAAAACTTTCATTTTCATTCTAGGAACTCACCACCTACGGTGTTCTTTCATTTATATGATGAGCATAAGGAGATGTCACTTTATGATTTTTGTCGGATTTGTTTAGTCCCTTTTGAGGGCAAGACAGAAGAACCACATCATGATGATGTGGTTGGGTTTATTGATACTATCACTGTAGGAGAAACCAGGAAGGTTTCCGATGCACGAATTACTAGCATACATTTTCCTGTTTTACGTTACTTTGCATTATTTGCTAGTCATTGTTTAATTGGATGCGGAAACTGTGGAAACCTTAGTATCCCTGATATAATTATTCTACTCCATAGTTTATACAGTGATAACACTTTTAGTATGGGTGGTATTATTGCTAGACGGTTTAGTATGAACTGTACCAAAGGCCCCATCTTTGGAGGCATCTATGCTACACGCCTAGCCGTACATTTTAACATACCTATTAGGCATGCCGAGAAGGAAGAAAAGGTGCTGCCCTGTGTTTATCTAGATCATAAAAGTATGGTGGCACATGATTTTATTGTTAAGAATAGGGCAGGAGAGCTTAAATATCAATTGTTCTTTAACAAACATCACCCTGAGACTATTATCCTGCCTGCTCCTTCTTTGTTTGATTTGACTGTAGGCACGTACCTTGTTCCGTTGACGGCTATTCACGCCTATCGGAACCCTGCACCAGCCGAGGAGCCAGAACCGGAACCACAATTTGATCCTTCACGGCAGTCTAACTATCAGTGGGATCCGAAGATGATTGCCAGCCAGTGGCAATCGGAGCCTTCTTCTTCCTCATCACAGTATGACCCCAACAACTACTATTATGGATATCAGCCAGGCCAGCCGTGGCCATAGACCAACTTAGGCCAAAAGCCTAAGCTTGGGGGAGTACGTATTTCTCACCGACATTACATTTATGTTCACACACACTCATTGCTAGATGTCGGTGCTCATACTCTTTCACTGTAATATCCATGCTAGTTTATTTTCTTTTCCCGTTTTCTTCTTGTGTGTTTGTTAAACCTTAAGAAAAAACAAAAAATTAGTAGTAGTTTATTTTTTTGCTGTAGTAGTAATAATTAAAAAGAAAACCCAAAAATATTTCCCGTTCTTCTTTTGCTTGTTGGGAGCTTTCCCGTGTAAATAGTTTTATTTCTTTTCTTTTCTTTGGGGGTCAGTAGGAGAAGACCATAATTAAATTGTTGAAGTGGCTCTTATATGCATTATTGTTGATTTAACCAAGAGCCCATATTGCCTTGTCTTCTCCTGTTTATTGAATGCTCGCAGATTCCAGCTTAGTCCAATGCATGTACACTCTTATTATTATTCACACCGTTCGGTCGTGCAAGTGAAAGGCAATTATGATGATATATGATGGGCTGACTGCGATGAGAAAAGCTGGTATGAACTCGACCTCTTTTGTTTTTGTAAATATGATGAGCCCCTCATTCTTGATTCAGCTTATTATGAACAAACATGTTTGCAATGACAATTAGAGATCATAGTTGCTTGTGCCATGCTTGATTAGCTATGATTTATAATGATTTACCTTGTGTGCCAACATGCTATTGAGATGATTATGATGTGCTATGATGGGGTGGTATCCTCCTTTGAATGATTTAAGTGACTTGACTTGGCACATGTTCACGCATGTAGTTGAAACAAAATCAACATAGCCTTCACGATATTTATGTTCATGGTGGATTATATCCTACTCATGCTTGCATCCAATGTTTATTGATTTTAATGCATGTACATGGCTGTTGTCGCTCTCTAGTTGGTTGCTTCCCAGTCTTTTGCTAGCCTTCACTTGTACTAAGCGGGTATACTGCTTGTGCATCCAATCCCTTAAACCCCAAAGTTATTCGAGATGAGTCCACTATACCTTCCTATATGCGGCATCTACCTGCCGTTCCAAGTAAATTTGTATGTGCCAAACTCTAAACCTTCAAATAAACATTCTGTTTTGTATGCTCGAATAGCTCATGTATCAACCAAGGCTGTCCTTATGTTCCGTGTTAGGCGGGTTATTCTCAAGAGGAGTGGACTCCGCTCCTCACTCACGAGAAAGTGGCTGGTCACCGGGATGCCCAGTCCCATGCTTTATGCAAACTAAATCAAAATTAATTGCAAAAAAAACCCCCCTGGGACCTGATGTATGTTGGAGGCACTCGTTGTTTCGAGCAAGCCATGGATTGATGCTTGTTGGTGGAGGGGGAGTATAAACTTTACCATTCTGTTTGGGAACCGCCTATAATGTGTTTAGCATGGAAGATATCGCCATCTCTTAGTTGTTACGTTGACAATGAAAGTATATCGCTCAAAATACAATTTATCTCTATTTCAAAACCGAGCTCTGGCACCTCTACAAATCCCTGCTTCCCTCTACGAAGGGCCTATCCATTTACTTTTATGTTGAGTCATCACCCTCTTATTAAAAAGCACTAGCTGGAGAGGACAACCGTCATTTGCATTCATCACTGTTAATTTATATTGGGTGTGACTATGATTGGATCTCTTTTACCATGAATTACAATGTCTAGTCAGTCCTTGATCTTTAAAGGTGCTCTGCATTTATGTTTTGCGGTCTCAGAAAGGGCTAGCGAGATACCATCTTGTTATATCATATTATGATTGTTTTGAGAAAGTGTTGTCATCCGAGATTTATTATTATGACTTGCTAGTTGATTATGCTATTGATATGAGTAATTATGAGACCTGAGAATTATTGCAAATGTGGTTAGTTATGATCTATGCTGAAAACTTGAATGCTGGCTTGACATAGTTACAACAACAAGATCAAACAAAGTTTGTAAAAGTTTTTCTTTCTTTCTTTCTTTCAGTTTGTCAACTGAATTGCTTGAGGACAAGCAAGGGTTTAAGTTTGGGGGACTTGATACGTCTCCGTCGTATCTACTTTTCCAAACACTTTTGCCCTTGTTTTGGACAATAACTTGTATGATTTGAATGGAACTAACCCGGACTGACGCTGTTTTCAGCAGAATTGCCATGATGTTGTTTTATGTGTAGAAAACAAATATTCTCGGAATGACCTGAAACTCCACGGAACATCTTAGGAAAAATAATAAAAAATCCTCGCCAAAGATGAAGACCAGGGGGCCCACACCCTGTTCACGAGGGTGGGGGGCGCGCCCCCCTACCTCGTGGGCCCCCTGGATGCCCTCCGACGCCAACTCCAACTCTATATATTTTCTTTCAGAGTGAAAAAAAATAGGGGAGCAGAAATCATCGCGTTTTACGATACGGAGCCGCCGCGAAGCCCTAAAACCTCTCGGGAGGGCTGATCTGGAGTCCGTTCGGGGCTCCGGAGAGGGGGATTCGTCACCGTCGTCATCATCAACCATCCTCCATCACCAATTTCATGATGCTCACCACCGTGCGTGAGTAATTCCATCGTAGGCTTGCTGGACGGTGATGGGTTGGATGAGATTTATCATGTAATCGAGTTAGTTTTGTTAGGGTTTCATCCCTAGTATCCACTATGTTCTGAGATTGATGTTGCTATGACTTTGCTATGCTTAATGCTTGTCACTAGGGCCCGAGTGCCATGATTTTAGATCTAAACCTATTATGTTTTCATGAATATATGTGAGTTCTTGATCCTATCTTGCAAGTCTATAGTCACCTACTATGTGTTATGATCTGGCAACCCCGAAGTGATAATAATCGGGACCACTCCCGGTGATGATCATAGTTTGAGGAGTTCATGTATTCACTATGTGCTAATGCTTTTCCGGTTCTCTATTAAAAGGAGGCCTTAATATCCCTTAGTTTCCAATAGGACCCCGCTGCCACGGGAGGGTAGTTCAAAAGATGTCATGCAAGTTCTTTTCCATAAGCACGTATGACTATATACGGAATACATGCCTACATTACATTGATGAATTGGAGCTAGTTCCGTGTCACCCTATGTTATGACTGTTACATGATGAACCGCATCCGGCATAATTATCAATCACTGATCCGGTGCCTACGAGTTTTCCATATACTGGTTTACGCTTATTTACTTTCCCGCTGCTACTGTTACAATCACTACAAAATACCAAAAACATTACTTTTGCTGTCTTTACTTTTGTTGCCGCTACCACCACTATCATATTACTTTGCTACTAAACACTTTGCTGCAGATACTAAGTTTCCAGGTGTGGTTGAATTGACAACTCAGCTGCTAATACTTGAGAATATTCTTTGGCTCCCCTTGTGTCGAATCAATAAATTTGGGTTGAATACTCTACCCTCGAAAGCTGTTGCGATCCCCTATACTTGTGGGTTATCATAGACCTATTGTGTACCTTTGCATAAGTTTGGCAAAGGGATACAATAGTGATCCAGGAGTAGATCACTAGACGACGGTCAAAATTTATCCTTAGTTACCTAAGAGGACTAAGGAAATGTTTCTCGATTATGGAGGTGATAAAGATTTCGTCGTAAAAGGTTACATCGATGCAACCTTTAACACTGATCCAGATGACTTGGAGTCTCAATCTGGATACATATTGAAAGTGGGAGCAATTAGCTAGAGTAGCTCCATGTAGAGTATTGTAGACATAGAAATTTGCAATATACATACGGATCTGAATGTGACAAACCCGTTGACTAAGCCTCCCTCACAAGCAAAACATGATCACACCTTAAGTACTCTTTGGGTGTTAAATCACATAGCGATGTGATACGTCTTCGTCGTATCTACTTTTCCAAACACTTTTGCCCTTGTTTTGGACTCTAACTTGCATGATTTGAATGGAACTAACCCGGACTGACATTGTTTTCAGCAGAATTACCATGGTGTTATTTATGTGCAGAAACAAACGTTCTCGAAATGACCTGAAACTTCACGGAGCAACTTTTTGGAAAATATAAAAAATACCTACAAAAGATGAAGGCCAGGGGGCCCACCACCTGTCCACGAGGGTGGTGGCACGCCTGCCCCCCTAGGGCGCGCCCCCTACCTCGTGGGCCCCCTGGAGCTCCTCCGACTCCAACTCCAACTCTATATATTGTGTTTCGGGGAGAAAAAAATCAGAGAGAAGAATTCATCGCGTTTTACGATACGGAGCCGCCGCCAAGCCCTAAAACCTCCCGGGAGGGCTGATCTGGAGTCCGTTCGGGGCTCCGGAGAGGGGAATCCGTCGCCATCGTCATCATCAACCATCCTCCATCACCAATTTCATGATGCTCACCGCCGTGCGTCAGTAATTCCATCGTAGGCATGCTGGACGGTGATGGGTTGGATGGGATCTATCATGTAATTGAGTTAGTTTTGTTAGGGTTTGATCCCTAGTATCCATTATGTTCTAAGATTGATGTTGCCATGACTTTGCTATGCTTAATGCTTGTCACTAGGGCCCGAGTGCCATGATTTCAGATCTAAACCTATTATGTTTTCATCAATATATGAGAGTTCTTGATCCTATCTTGCAAGTCTATAGTCACCTATTATGTGTTATGATCCGTTAACCCCGAAGTGACAATAATCGGGATACTTACCGGTGATGACCGTAGTTTGAGGAGTTCATGTATTCACTATGTGTTAATGCTTTGTTCCGGTACTCTATTAAAAGGAGGCCTTAATATCCCTTAGTTTCCGTAAGGACCCCGCTGCCACGGGAGGGTAGGACAAAAGATGTTATGCAAGTTCTTTTCCATAAGCACGTATGACTATATTCGGAATACATGCCTACATTACATAGATGAACTGGAGCTAGTTCTGTGTCACCCTAGGTTATGACTGTTACATGATGAACCGCATCCGGCATAATTCTCCATCACCGATCCATTGCCTACGAGCTTTCCATATATTGTTCTTTGCTTATTTAGTTTTCCGTTGCTATTGTTATCATCACTACAAAACACCAAAAACATTACATTTGCTATCGTTACCTTTTGCTACTGTTACCACCACCATGATATTACTTTGCTACTAAATACGTTGCTGCAGATATTAAGTTTCCAGGTGTGGTTGAATTGACAACTCAGCTGCTAATACTTGACAATATTCTTTGTCTCCCCTTGTGTCGAATCAATAAATTTGGGTTGAATACTCTACCCTCAAAAACTGTTGTGATCCCCTATACTTGTGGGTTATCAAGACTATTTTCTGGCGCCGTTGCCGGGGAGCATAGCTCTATTCTTTGAGTCACTTGGGATTTGTATATGCTTATCATTATGAAGACTTGAAAGATCCATTACCAAGATTTATCCCTCAACTACGAGGGGAGGTAAGGAACTGCCATCTAGCTCTGCACTTGATTCACCTTCTGTTTTAAGTAAGCTTGCGACACCTAAACCTGCTTCTGCTATTCGTTCTGATATGTCGCATGTTATTGATGATGCCACTTCTGCTATACATGATACTTATGATGAAACTACTTCTATGCTTGATACTACTGTGAATTTCTTGATGAACAACTTGCTAGGGCTAGAGAGATTGAAAATATTGAATCTGATAATACTGATGAAATTGATGATGAAGACTTGCCTATTATTCCTGAGGGTTATGTTTTTGATAAAGAAGCTTCTTTAGCTTGCAAAGATAGACACGAACTTAAGAGGTTATTAGCTAAATGGAATAAGCAATCTCTAAATGCTAGGATGAAACCTGACCCTGCTTTTGCTACTTCACCTATCTGTGTTACTGATAAGGATTATGAATTCTCTGTTGATCCTGATATAATTACTTTGGCTGAATCTGATCCTTTTCATGGCTATGAATCTGAAACTGTTGTGGCACATCTTACTAAATTAAATGATATAGCCACCCTGTTCACTACTGATGAGAGAACTCATTACTTTTATATCCTTAAAATATTTTCGTTCTCATTAAAGGGTGATGCTAAGATATGGTTTAATTCTCTTGATCCTGGTTGTGTGCGTAGTCCCCAGGATATGATTTATTACTTCTCTGCTAAATACTTCCCTGGTCATAAGAAACAAGCTGCTTTAAGGGATATATATAATTTTGTGCAAATTGAAGAAGAGAGTCTCCCACAAGCTTTGGGGAGGCTTCTCCAATTACTTAATGCTTTGCCTGATCATCCTCTTAAGAAAAATTAAATACTTGATATCTTTTATAATGGACTAACCGATGCCTCTAGAGATTACCTGGATAGTTGTGCTGGTTCTGTTTTTAGGGAAAGAACACCTGATGAAGCTGAAATTCTATTGAATAATATGTTGACAAATGAAAATAATTGGACACCTTCGGAGCCAGCTCCTGAGCCTATTCCTAAAGCAACTCAAAAGAAGAGGGGTATTCTATTTCTCAGCCCTGAAGATATGCAAGAGGCAAAGAAATCTATGAAAGAAAAAGGTATTAAAGCTGAAGATGTTAAGAATTTACCTCCTATTGAAGAAATACATGGTCTTAATTTACTGCCTGTTGAAGAAACATATGATCTTAATCCATTACCTATTGAAGAAACTCATGGTCTTGATAACCCGACATAGGTAGTAAAGGTAAATTCTCTCTATAGATATGATAAAGCCGAAATCCCATTTACTAAGTTTGCTAGCCCATGCTTAGATGAGTTTGATAAATTTATGGTTAAGCAAGAATATTTTAATGCTTATTTTGGTAGACAATTGAAATACAATTCAAATATGCTTGAACACTTGGGTGATTATATGGCTAATGTCAAAGGTGAACTTAAACTTATTAGTAAACATGCTTCTATGGTTACCACTCAAGTAGAACAAGTACTTAAAGGTCAAAATGATTTGCTCAATGAATTGAATAGTAAATATAATGATAATGCTGTTAGAGTTATGACTAGAGGTGGTAGAATGACTCAGGAACCTTTGTATCCTGAAGGCCATCCTAAGAGAACTGAGCAAGATTCTCAGAGAAATAATGTGGATGCACCTAGTCCTTCTAAAAGGAAGAAAAAGAAAAATGATAGGACTTTGCATGCTTCTAGTGAACCTATTACTGAAACACCTGAGAATCCAAATGATATTTCTATTTCTGATGCTGAAACTCAATCTGGTAATGAACCTGAAACTAGTAATAATGCTAATAATAATGTTCATGATGATGCTCAACCTAGTAATGATAATGATATAGAAATTGAACCTGCTATTGATCTTGATTAGCCACAATCAAAGAATCAACGTTATGATAAGAAATACTTTGTTGCTAGGAAACATGGTAAAGAAAGAGAACCATGGGTTCAGAAACCCATGCCTTTTCCTCCCAAACCATCCAAGAAAAAGGATGATGAAGATTTTGAGCGCTTTGCTGAAATGATTAGACCTATTTTTTTGCGTATGCGATTAACTGATATGCTCAAAATGAATCCTTATGCTAAGTATATGAAAGATATTGTTACAAATAAAAGAAAGATACCGGAAGCTGAAATTTCCACCATGCTTGCTAATTATACTTTTAAGGGTGGAATACCAAAGAAACTTGGAGATCCCGATGTACCCACTATACCATGCTCCATTAAAAGAAACTATGTTAAAACTGCTTTATGTGATCTTGGAGCCGGTGTTAGTGTTATGCCTCTCTCTTTATATCATAGACTTGATTTGAATAAGTTGACACATACTGAAATATCTTTGCAAATGGCTGATAAATCAACTGCTATACCTGTCGGTATTTGTGAGGATGTGCCTGTTGTAGTTGCAAACGTTACTATTATAACAGACTTTGTTATTCTTGATATTCCCGAGGACGATAGTATGTCCATTATTCTTGGAAGACCCTTTTTGAATACTGCAGGGGCTGTTATTGATTACACTAAAGGCAATGTCACTTTTCATGTTAATGGTAATGAGCATATGGTACACTTTCCGAGGAAACAACCTCAAGTTCATAGTATCAACTCTATTGGAAAAATTCCATCGATTATATTTGGAGGTTTTGAATTTCCTCTTCCTACTGTCAAAAAGAAATATGATATTCTTATTATTGGGGATGTGCATATCCCTGTTGAGGTAACATAGTGTTATTCGAAATTTCTCTGGTTCCATGTTATTCGGAATGAGTTCGTTAACACGACTTGATCAACCTTGTTAGTGGATTCCTTTTGATGATCATGAGATGGATGAAACTAGAAGGCACAACCTTCTATACCTTCCTTTTACTTTCTGTTATTTATATTAAATAAAATGAAAATAGTATTTTTCTGTCTGTTATCTGATTATCCGTGTAATATAAAAATACCCTAAAAATAAAAGTTCTCCAAATGCCCTGAAATTTAAATATGATTTTTTCTGGAATATTTGAGAATCTTTGGCACTAAGAGCACAACAGGGGGTCAACCACCTGCCCATGCGGGTGGAGGGTGCGCCCTACCCCCTGGGAGCGCCCCCTGCCTCGTGGGCCCACGGTGGCCCTCCTCCACTTATTCCTTCACCCACACACTCCTTCTTCCTCCCCCAAACACGAATATCCGGCTCAAACCCGGGTCCAAGCTCATTTTGCTGCCATTTTCGATCTCCTTACTCAAAGCACCTCTCACAAAACTGCTTGGGGAGATTGTTCCTTGGTATGTGACTCCTCCATTGGTCCAATTAGTTTTTGTTCTAGTGTTTTATTCATTTCAAATTTTTGCTGCTTAGGTGACCCTGTTCTTGAGCTTGCATGTCAAATTTATATGGTCAAAAGTAGTTTTGATGCATGATATAGGCCCTAGGCACTTGTAGGAGTAGTTGCAATCAATATTATTGATTTTGGTTTACTTTTATTTTGAAGTTACTAACAATTTCAGAATTTTTCAGAAAATGATGAAGATACTTTTGAGGGGCTCATCGAGCCGAAGCTCGAAGGAAAAGGCACCGAAGCCTAAGTATAATCTGCCTCGCACCGCGGAGGTTCGGTCGTGTGAATGGCCTTCCGATGATTTCTTGAGAGCAGCCGGGATTTATGAAGATTTTCATGAATTGGCTAAGAATGCAGGCCTCACCGCTTTCCTCCACGACCAACGCGATCATTATCTCTTACTCACAAATATCTTTGTGCAAAACTTTCATTTCCATTCTAGGAGCTCACCACCTACGGTGGAGTTTCATTTATATGATGAGCATAAGGAGATGTCACTTTATGATTTTTGTCGGGTTTGTTTAGTACCTTTCAAGGGCAAGACAGAGGAACCACATCGAGAGGATGTGGATGGGTTTATTGATACTATCACTGTAGGGGAAACAAGGAAGGTTTCCGATGCACGAATCACTAGCATACATTTTCCTGTTTACGCTATTTTGCAATATTTGCTAGTCGTTTTTAATTGGTCGCGGAAACTGTGGAAACCTTAGTGTCCCTGATATTATTATTTTGCTCCACGGTTTATACGGTGATAACTCTGTTAGTATGGGCGGCATTATTGCTAAACGGTTAAGTCTGAACCGTACCAATGGCCCCATCTTTGGAGGCATCTATACTTCACGCCTAGCTGCACATTTTAACATGCCTATTAGGCATTATGAGAAGGAAGAAAAGGTGCTGCCTCGTGTTTATTTAGATTATAAAAGTATGGTGGCACATGATTTTATTGTTAAGAGTAGGGAAGGAGAGCTTAAATACAAATTGTTCTTTGATAAATATCATCCTGAGACTATTACCCTGCCTGCTCCTTCTTTGTTTGATTTATCTGCAGGTCAGTACCTTGTTCCGTTAGAGGCTATTCACGCCTACCGGAACCCTGCACCAGCCATGGAGCCAGAGCCGGAACCACAAGTTGATCCTTCACGACAGTCTAATTACCAGTGGGATCCGGAGATGATTGCCAGCCAGTGGCAATCAGAGTCTTCTTCTTCATCGTAGTACGATCCCAACTATTATTATGGATATCCGCCAGGCCAGCCATGGCCATAGACCAACTTAGGCCAAAAGCCTAAGCTTGGGGGAGTACGTATTTCCCACCGACATTACATTTATGTTCACACACTCATTGCTAGATGTCGGTGCTCATACTTTTTCATTGTATCATCCATGCTAGTTTATTTTCTTTTTATGCTTTCTTCTTGTGTGTTTGATAAACCTTAAGAAAAACCAAAAAAATAGTTGTAGCTTTTAATTAGTTTACTTTCCATGCTTGTAGTAGTAATTAAAAATAAAACCCAAAAATATTTCCTATTCTTTTTTACTTGTTGGGAGCTCTCCCATGTAAATAGTTTTATTTCTTTTCTTTTCTTTGGGGTCGATAGGAGAAGACCATAATTAAATTGTTGAAGTGGCTCTTGTATGCATAATTGTTGATCTAACAAAAGAGCCCATATTGCCTTGTCTTCTCCTGTTTATTGAATGCTTGCAGATTCCGGCTTAGTCCAATGCACGTGCACTATTATTATTATTCACATAGTTCAGTCGTGCAAGTGAAAGGCAATTATGACGATATATGATGGACTGACTGAGATGAGAAAAGCTGGTATGAACTCGACCTCTTTTGTTTTTGTAAATATGATTAGTTCATCGTTCCTGATTCAGCCTATTATGAATACACATGTTTGCAATGACAACTAGAGATCATAGTTTCTTGTGCCATGCTTGATTAGCTATGAGTTATAATGGTTTACCTTGCGTGCCAACATGCTATTAAAATGGTTGTGATGTGGTATGATAGGGTGGTATCCTCCTCTGAATGATTTAAGTGACTTGACTTGGCGCATGTTCACGCATGTAGTTGAAACAAAATCAACATAGCCTTTACGATATTTATGTTCATGGTGGATTGTATCCTACTCATGCTTGCATTCGGTGTTGATTAATTTTAATGCATGTTCATGACCGTTGTCGCTCTCTAGCTGGCCGCTTCCCAGTCTTTTGCTAGCCTTCACCTGTACTAAGCGGGAATACTGCTTGTGCATCCAACCGCATAAACCCCAAAGTTATTCCATATGAGTCCACTATACCTACCTATATACGGTATCCACCTGCCGTTCGAAGTAAATTTGTATGCGCCAAACTCTAAACCTTCAAATAAATATCCTGTTTTGTATGCTCAAATAGCTCATGTATCAACTAGGGTTGTCTGTATCTTCCATGTTAGGCGGGTTATTCTCAAGAGGAGTGGACTCCGCTCCTCACTCACGAGAAAGTGGCTGGTCACCGAGATGCCCAGTCCCATGCTTTATGCAAACTAAATCAAAATAATTGCAAACAAACCCCCCTGGGACTCTTGTTAGTTGGAGGCACTCGTTGTTTTGAGCAAGCCATGGATTGATGCTTGTTGGTGGAAGGGGGAGTATACCGCCTATAATGTGTGTAGCATGGAAGATACCGCCATCTCTTGGTTGTTATGTTGACAATGAAAGTATACCGCTCAAAATATTATTCACCTCTATTTCAAAACCGAGCTCAGGCACCTCTACAAATCCCTGCTTCCCACTGCGAAGGGCCTATCTATTTACTTTCATGTTGAGTCATCATCCTCTTATTAAAAAGCACCAGTTGGAGAGTTCCGCTGTCATTTGCATTCGTGACTATTAGTTTACATTGAGTATGACTTGACTGAATCTCTTTTACCATGAATTACAATGTCTAGTCAGTCCTTGGTATTTAAAGGTGCTCTGCATTTATGTTTTGCGGTCTCAGAAAGGGCTAGCGAGATACCATCTTGTTATATCATATTATGATTGTTTTGAGAAAGTGTTGTCATCCGAGATTTATTATTATTGCTCGCTAGTTGATTATGCTATTGATATGAGTAAACTTGAGACCTAAGCGTTATTGCAAATGTGGTTAGTTATAATATTTGCTGAAAACTTGAAAGCTGGCTTTACATATTTACAACAATAAGAGCAAACAGAGTTTGTAAAAGTTTTTCTTTATCACTTTCAGTTTATCAACTGAATTGCTTGAGGACAAGCAAAGGTTTAAGCTTGGGGGAGTTGATACGTCTCCATCGTATCTACTTTTCCAAACACTTTTGCCCTTGTTTTGGACTCTAACTTGCATGATTTGAATGGAACTAACCCGGACTGACGCTGTTTTCAGCAGAATTACCATGGTGTTATTTATGTGCAGAAACAAATGTTCTCGGAATGACCTGAAACTTCATGGAGCAACTTTTTGGAAAATATAAAAAATACCTACAAAAGATGAAGGCCAGGGGGCCCACTACCTGTCCACGAGGGTGGGGGGCGCGCCCCCTACCTCGTGGCCCCCCTGGAGCTCCTCCGACTCCAACTCCAACTCTATATATTGTGTTTCGAGGAGAAAAAAATCAAAGAGAAGAATTCATCGCGTTTTACGATACGGAGCCGCCGCCAAGCCCTAAAACCTCCCGGTAGGGCTGATCTGGAGTCCGTTCGGGGCTCCGGAGAGGGGAATCCATCGCCATCGTCATCATCAACCATCCTCCATCACCAATTTCATGATGCTCACCGCCGTGCGTGAGTAATTCCATCGTAGGCATGCTGGACGGTGATGGGTTGGATGGGATCTATCATGTAATCGAGTTAGTTTTGTTAGGGTTTGATCCCTAGTATCCATTATGTTCTGAGATTGATGTTGCCATGACTTTGCTATGCTTAATGCTTGTCACTAGGGCCCGAGTGCCATGATTTCAGATCTGAACCTATTATGTTTTCATCAATATATGAGAGTTCTTGATCCTATCTTGCAAGTCTATAGTCACCTATTATGTGTTATGATCCGTTAACCCCGAAGTGACAATAATCGGGATACTTACAGGTGATGACCGTAGTTTGAGGAGTTCATGTATTCACTATGTGTTAATGCTTTGTTCCGGTACTCTATTAAAAGGAGGCCTTAATATCCCTTAGTTTCCGTAAGGACCCCGCTGCCACGGGAGGGTAGGACAAAAGATGTCATGCAAGTTCTTTTCCATAAGCACGTATGACTATATTCGGAATACATGCCTACATTACATTGATGAACTAGAGCTAGTTCTGTGTCACTCTAGGTTATGACTGTTACATGATGAACCACATCCGGCATAATTCTCCATCACCGATCCATTGCGTACGAGCTTTCCATATATTGTTATTCGCTTATTTACTTTCCCGTTGCTATTACTATCATCACTACAAAACACCAAAAACATTACGTTTGCAATCGTTACCTTTTGCTACCGTTACCACTACTATCATATTACTTTGCTACTAAATACTTTGTTGTAGATATTAAGTTTCTAGGTGTGGTTGAATTGACAACTCAGCTGCTAATACTTGAGAATATTCTTTGGCTCCCCTTGTGTCGAATCAATAAATTTGGGTTGAATACTCTACCCTCGAAAACTATTGCGATCCCCTATATACTTGTGGGTTATCACAATGTGAACTAGATTATTGACTGTAGTAAACCCTTTGGGTGTTGGTCACATGGCGATGTGAACTATGGGTGTTAATCACATGACGATGTGAACTATTGGTGTTAAATCACATGACGATGTGATCTATCGGTGTTAAATCACATGACGATGTGAACTAGATTATTGACTCTAGTGCAAGTGGGAGACTGAAGGAAATATGCCCTAGAGGCAATAATAAAGTTGTTATTTTATATTTCCTTATATCGTGATAAATGTTTATTATTCATGCTAGAATTGTATTGACCGGAAACTTGATACATGTGTGGATACATAGACAAAGCACCGTGTCCCTAGTAAGCGTCTACTAGACTAGCTCATTCATCAAAGATGGTTAAGTTTCCTAACCATAGACATGCATTGTCATTTGATGAACATGATCACATCATTAGGAGAATGATGTGATGGACACGACCCATCTGTTAGCATAGCATATTGATCGTTCACTTTTATTGCTATTGCTTTCTTCATGTCAAATACATATTCCTTCGACTATGAGATTATGCAACTCCCAGATACTGAAGGAATACCTTGTGTGCTATCAAACGTCACAACGTAACTGGGTGATTATAAATATGCTCTACAGGTATATCCGAAGGTGTTTGTTGGGTTGGCATAGATCAAGATTAGGATTTGTCACTTCGAGTATCGGAGAGGTATCTCTGGGCCCTCTCGGTAATACACATCATAAGATGCCTTGCAAGCAAAGTGACTAATGAGTTAGTTGTGGGATGATGTATTACGGAACGAGTAAAGAGACTTGCCGGTAACGAGATTGAACTAGGTATGAAGATACCGACGATCGAATCTCGGGCAAGTAACATACCGATGGACAAAGGGAATTACGCATGTTGTCATAAGGTTCAACCGATAAAGATCTTCGTAGAATATTGATACGTCCCCAACATATCTATAATTTTATATTGTTCCATGCTATTATATATTTTGTTTTGGATGTTTAATGGGCTTTATTTTACACTTTTATATTATTTTTGGGACTAACCTATTAACCCAAGGCCCAGTACAAATTGTTGTTGTTTTTGCCTATTTCAGTGTTTTGCAGAAAAGGAATACCAAACGGAGTGCAAACGTAATGAAACATTCGGGAACGTGATTTTTGGAACAAACGTGATCTAGAGGACTTAGAGTGGACGTCAAGAAACAAACGAGGAGTCCACGAGGCAGGGGGGCGCGCCTACCCCCTGGGCGCGCCCTCCCCCCTCGTGGGCCCCTTGTGGCTCAATCGACCTACTTCTTCCTCCTATATATACTCATATACCCTGAAAACAACAAGGAGTACCACGAAACCCTATTTCCACCGCCGCAACCTTCTGCACCCAAGAGATCCCATCTTGGGGCCTTTTCCGGAGCTCCGCCGAAGGGGGCATCAATCACGGAGGGCCTCTACATCCACTCCATGGCCCCTCCAATGATGTGTGAGTAGTTTACTTCAGACCTTTGGGTCCATAGTTATTAGCTAGATGGCTTCTTCTCTCTCTCTTTGAATCTCAATACAAAGTTCTCCTCGATCTTCTTGGAGATCTATTTGATGCAACTCTTTTTGCGATGTGTTTGTCGAGATCCGATGAATTGTGGGTTTATGATCAAGTCTATCTATGCACAATATTTGATTCTTCTCTGAAATCTTTTATGTATGATTGGTTATCTTTGCAAGTCTCTTCGAATTATCAGTTTGGTTTGGCCTACTAGATTGATCGTCCTTGCAATGGGAGAAGTGCTTAGCTTTGGGTTTAATCTTGCGGTGCTCGATCCCAGTGACAGAAAGGGAAACAACATGTATTGTATTGTTTCCATCGAGGATTAAAAGATGGGGTTTATATCATATTGCTTGAGTTTATCCCTCTACATCATGTCATCTTACCTAATGCGTTACTCTGTTCTTATGAACTTAATACTCTAGATGCATGCTGGATAGCAGTCGATTTGTGGAGTAATAGTAGTAGATGCATGCAGGAGTCGGTCTACTTGTCACAGTCGTGATGCCTATATACATGATCATGCCTAGATATTCTCATAATTATTCGCTTTTCTATCAATTCCTCGACAGTAATTTGTTCACCCACCGTAATACTTATGCTATCTTGAGAGAAGCCACTAGTGAAACCTATGGCCCCCGGGTCTACTCTCCATTATATTAATCTTCCGTCAACAAGCTAGTTCTATTACCTTTTATTTTGCAATCTTTACTTTTAATCTTTATCATAAAAATACCAAAAAATATTATCTTATCATCTCTATCAGATCTCACTCTCGTAAGTGACCATGAAGGGATTGACAACCCCTTTATCGCGTTGGTTGCGAGGTTCTTATTTGTTTGTGTACGTACGAGGGACTTGCGTGTGGCCTCCTACTGGATTGATACCTTGGTTCTCAAAAATTGAGGGAAATACTTACGCTACTTTGCTGCATCACCCTTTCCTCTTCAAGGGAAAACCAACGCAGTGGTCAAGAGGTAGCAAGAAGGATTTCTGTCGCCATTGCCGGGGAGTCTACGCACAAGTCAAGACATACCAAGTATCCATCACAAACTCTTATCCCTCGCATTACATTATTTGCCATTTGCCTCTCGTTTTCCTCTCCCCCACTTCACCCTTGCCATTTTACTCGCCCTCTTTTTCCGTTCCCCTTCTCTTTTCTAGTTCTCTCTTTTTGCTTGTGTGTTGGATTGCTTGCTTGTCACGATGGCTCAAGACAATAATAAATTGTGTGATTTTTCCAATACCAACAATAATGATTTTATTAGCACTCCGATTGCTCCTCTTACCGATGCTAAATCTTGTGAAATTAATGCTGCTTTGCTGAATCTTGTCATGAAAGATCCATTTTCCGGCCTTCCCAGTGAAGATGCCGCTACCCATCTAAACAACTTTGTTGATTTGTGTGATATGCAAAAGAAGAAAGATGTGGATAATGATATTGTTAAACTGAAGCTATTCCCGTTTCTCTTAGAGATGGTGTGAAAACTTGGTTTTTGTCTTTGCCTAAAAATAGTATCGATTCATGGAATAAGTGCAAAGACGCTTTTATCTCTAAGTATTTTCCTCCCGCTAAGATCATCAATCTTAGAAACGATATTATGAACTTTAAGCAACTTGATTATGAACATGTTGCACAGGCTTGGGAGAGGATGAAATTAATGATACGTAATTGCCCTACACATGGTTTGAATCTTTGGATGATTATACAAATTTTTTATGCCGGATTGAATTTTGCTTCTAGAAATCTTTTAGATTCGGCCGCGGGAGGCACTTTTATGGAAATCACTTTAGGAGAATCTACTAAACTCCTAGATAATATTATGGTTAATTATTCTCAATGGCATACCGAAAGATCTACTAATAAAAAGGTGCATGCGATAGAAGAAATTAATGTTTTGAGTTGAAAGATGGATGAGCTTGTGAAATTGTTTGCTAGTAAGAGTGTTTCTTCTTATCCTAATGACATGCCTTTGTCTACCTTGATTGAGAATAATAATGAATCTATGGATGTGAATTTTGTTGGTACGAACAATTTTGGTGATAACGCGTATAGAGGTAATTTTAATCCTAGGCCGTTTCCTAGTAATTCCTCTAATAATTATGGTAATTCCCACAACAATTTTTATGGAAATTATAATAAGATGCCCTCTGATTTTCGAATCTAATATTAAAGAAATTTATTAGTTCGCAAAATAATTTCAATGCTTTGATTGAAGAAAAATTGTCTAAGATTGATGAGTTGGCTAGGAACGTGGATAGAATTTATCTTGATGTTGATTATTTGAAACTTAGATCTATTCCACCTAAGCATGATATCAATGAGTCTCTCAAAGCTATGAGAATTTCCATTGATGAGTGCAATGAAAGAACCGTTAGGATGCGTGCTAAAAAAGATTGCTTCGTGAAAGCGTGTTCTTCTAGTTTCCATGATAATAATGATGAAGATCGAAAAGTTATTGTTGTGTCCCCTATTAAATATTTGTTTTTCAATATGAATCTTGATAATGATGGTACTGGATATGAGTCAACTTTAGTTAGAAGGCGCCCCAATGATTCGGAGTTTTTAGATCTTGGTGAAATTTTTGATAAAAGTGGTATGGGGGAGGTCAAAACTTTAAATAGAAATGAACCCACTATCTTGGATTTCAAGGAATTTAATTATGATAATTGTTCTTTAATAGATTGTATTTCCTTGTTGCAATCCGTGCTAAATTCTCCTCATGCTTATAGTCAAAACAAAGCTTTTACTAAACATATCATTGATGCTTTAATGCAATCTTCTGAAGAAAAGCTTGAATTGGAAGTTTCTATCCCTAGAAAACTTCATGATGAGTGGGAACCTACTATTAAAATTAAGATTAAAGATCATGATATGCTTTATGTGATTTGGGTGCTAGTGTTTCCACGATTCCTAAAACTTTGTGTGATTTGCTAGGTTTCCGTGAATTTGATGATTGTTTTTTAAACTTGCATCTTGCGGATTCCACCATTAAGAAACCTATGGGAAGAATTGATGATGTTCTTATTGTTGCAAATAGGAATTATGTGCCCATAGATTTCATTGTTCTTGATATAGATTGCAATCCTTCATGTCCTATTATTATTGGTAGACCTTTCCTTAGAACGATTGGTGCAATTATTGATATGAAAGAAGGGAATATTAGATTCCAATTTCCATTAAGGAATGGCATGGAACACTTTCCTAGAAAGAAATTTAAATTACCTTATGTATCTATTATGAGATCCACTTATGGATTACATACCAAAGATGGCAAT
This sequence comes from Triticum urartu, assembly GCF_003073215.2. Lineage (NCBI taxonomy): Eukaryota > Viridiplantae > Streptophyta > Magnoliopsida > Poales > Poaceae > Triticum > Triticum urartu. The sequence continues at coordinate 405,739,617 of NC_053027.1, read as the reverse complement.
ACCTAGATCTATCCTTGCTTTTATGCCTAGCTAGGGGCGTTAAATGATAGCGCTTGTTGGGAGGCAACCCAATTTTATTTTTGTTTCTTGCTTTTTGATTATGTTTAGTAATAAATAATTCATCTAGCCTATGTTTATATGTGGTTTTATTCTTTTAGTTAGTGTTTGTGCCAAGTAGAACCTTTGGGAAGACTTGGGGAAAGTCTTTGCGATCTTGCTGTAAAAAAGAGAAACTTTAGCGCTCACGAGATTTGCTGCCATTTTTTACTGGAGAGCGATATTTAGTTAATTCTTTTTGCAGATGATTAATAGATAAATTACTCAAGTCCATAAATTTATTTTAGAATTTTTGGGGTTACAGAAGTATTCTAAACCTACAGATTACTACTACAGACTGTTCTGTTTTTGACAGATTCTGTTTTTCATGTGTTGTTTGCTTATTTTGATGAATCTATGGCTAGTAATAGAGTTTATGAACCATAGAAAAGTTGGAATACAGTAGGTTTAACACCAATATAAGTAAAGAATGAGTTCATTACAGTACCTTGAAGTGGTGGTTTGTTTTCTTTTACTAACGGAGCTCACGAGATTTTCTTTTAAGTTTTGTGTTGTGAAGTTTTTAAGTTTTGGGTAAAGATTTGATGGATTATGGAACAAGGAGAGGCAAGAGCCTAAGCTTGGGGATGCCCAAGGCACCCCAAGGTAAAATCAAAGGACAACCAAAAGCCTAAGCTTGGGGATGCCTCGGAAGGCATCCCCTCTTTCGTCTTCGTCCATCGGTAACTTTACTTGGAGCTATATTTTTATTCACCACATGATATGTGTTTTGCTTGGAGCGTGTTGTATGATTTGAGTCTTTGCTTTTTAGTTTACCATAATCATCCTTGATGTACACACCTTTTGGGAGAGACACACATGAATTGGAATTTATTAGAATACTCTATGTGCTTCACTTATATCTTTTGAGTTGGATAATTTTGCTCTAGTACTTCGCTTATATCTTTTAGAGAGTGGCGGAGTATTATTTTGAGAGTCCTTCAGAACAACATGGTAATTTGCTTTGGTTAAATTTTAAACACTAAGAGAAGTTGGATGCTTGATGGTTGTTTTGAGATATAAAGGTGGTAATACTAGAGGTGTGCTAGTTGAGTAATTGTGAAATTGAGAAAAACTTGTGTTGAAGTTTGTAAGTCCCGTAGCATGCACGTATGGTAAACGTTATGTGACAAATTTGAAGCATGAGGTGTTCTTTGATTGCTTTCCTTATGAGTGGCGGTCGGGGACGAGCGATGGTCTTTTCCTACCAATCTATCCCCCTAGGAGCATGCGTGTAGTGCGTGGTTTTGATGACTTGTAGATTTTTGCAATAAGTATGTGAGTTATTTATGACTAATGTTGAGTTCATGGATTATACGCACTCTCACCCTTCCATCGTTGCTAGCCTCTTCGGTACCGTGCGTTGCCCTTTCTCACCTTGAGAGTTGGTGCAAACTTCGCCGGTGCATCCAAACCCCGTGATATGATACGCTCTATCACACATAAGCCTCCTTATATCTTCCTCAAAATAGCCACCATACCTACCTATTATGGCATTTCCATAGCCATTCCGAGATATATTGCCATGCAACTTTCAACCATTCCATTTACTATGACACGCATCATCATTGTCATATTGCTTTGCATGATCATGTAGTTGACATTGTATTTGTGGAAAAGCCACCATGCTTAATTTTTCATACATGTCACTCTTGATTCATCGCAATCCCGGTACACCGCCGGAGGCATTCACATAGAGTCATATTTTGCTCTAAGTATCGAGTTGTAATTCTTGAGTTGTAAATAAACAAAAGTGTGATGATCATCATTAGAGCATTGTCCCATGTGAGGAAAGGATGATGGAGACTATGATTCCCCCACAAGTCAGGATGAGACTCCGGACGATTTTTTTTAAAAAGAGGCCATAAAAAAAGAGGCCCAAATAAAAAAATGAGAGAAAAAGAGAGAAGGGACAATGTTACTATCCTTTTTCCACACTTGTGCTTCAAAGTAGCACCATGATCTTCATGATAGAGAGTCTCTTATTTTGTCACTTTCATATACTAGTGGGATTTTTTCATTATAGAACTTGGATTGTATATTCCAATGATGGGCTTCCTCAAATGCCCTAGGTCTTCGTGAGAAAGCAAGTTGGATGCATACCCACTTAGTTTCTTTGATGAGCTTTCATATATTTATAGCTCTAGTGCATCCGTTGCATGGCAATCCCTAGTCCTTGAATTGACATCAATCGGTGGGCATCTCCATAGCCCATTGATTAGCCGCGTCAATGTGAGACTTTCTCCCTTTTTGTCTTCTCACACAACCTCAATCATTATATTCTATTCCACCCATAGTGCTATGTCCATGGTTCGCGCTCATATATTGCGTAAAAGTTGAAAGAGTTTGAAAAGGCTAAGTATGAAACAATTGCTTGGCTTGTCATCGGGGTTGTGCATGATGAGAGCATTTTGTGTGACGAAAATGAAGCATGGCCAAACTATATGATTTTGTAGGGATAAGCTTTCTTTGGCTATGTTATTTTGATAAGACATAATTGCTTGGTTAGCATACTTGGAGTATTATTATTTTTATGTCAACATTAAACTTTTATCTTGAGTCTTTCGGATCTGAAAATTCATGCCACAATAGAGAGAATTACATTGAAGAATATGCTAGAAAGCATTCCACATCAAAAATTCTATTTTTATCATTTACCTACTCAAGGACGAGCAGGAATTAAGCTTGGGGATGCTTGATACGTCTCCAACATATCTATAATTTTTGATTGTTCCATGCTATTATATATTCTGTTTTGGATGTTTAATGGGCTTTATTTTACACTTTTATATTATTTTTAGGACTAACCTATTAACCCAAGGCCCAATGCAAATTGCTATTTTTTTGCCTATTTCAGTGTTTCACAGAAAAGGAATATCAAATGGAGTCCAAACGGAATGAAACCTTCGGGAACGTGATTTTTGGAACAAACATGATCCAGAGGACTTGGAGTGGACGTAAATAAACAAATGAGGAGTCCACGAGGCAGGGTGGCGCGCCCTCCCCCTCGTGAGCCCCTCGTGGCTCAACCGACCTACTTCTTCCTCCTATATATACTCATATACCCTGAAAACAACCAGGAGCACCACGAAACCCTATTTCCACCGCCACAACCTTCTGTACCCAAGAGATCCCATCTTGGGGCCTTTTCCGGAGCTCCGCCGGAGGGGGCATCAATCACGGAGGGCCTCTACATCAACTCCATGGCCCCTCCGATGATGTGTGAGTAGTTTACTTCAGACCTTCGGGTCCATAGTTATTAGATAGATGGCTTCTTCTCTCTCTTTTAATCTCAATACGAAGTTCTCCTTGATCTTCTTGGAGATCTATTCGATGTAACTCTTTTTGCGGTGTGTTTACCGAGATCCGATGAATTGTGGGTTTATGATCAAGTCTATCTATGAACAATATTTGATTCTTCTGTGAAATCTTTTATGTATGATTGGTTATCTTTGCAAGTCTCTTCGAATTATCAGTTTGGTTTGCCCTACTAGATTGATCGTTCTTGCAATGGGAGAAGTGCTTAGCTTTGGGTTCAATCTTGCGGTGCTCGATCCTAGTGACAGAAAGGGAAATGGCACATATTGTATTGTTTCCATTAAGGATAAAAAGATGGAGTTTATATCATATTGCTTGAGTTTATCCCTCTACATCATGTCATCTTACCTAATGCGTTACTATGTTCTTATGAACTTAATACTCTAGATGCATGCTGGATAGCGGTCGATGTGTGAGTAATAGTAGTAGATGCAGGCAGGAGTCGGTTTACTTGTCACGGACGTGATGCCTATATACATGATCATGCCTAGATATTCTCATAATTATTCGCTTTTCTATCAATTCCTCGACAGTAATTTGTTCACCCACCGTAATACATATGCTATCTTGAGAGAAGCCACTAGTGAAACCTATGGCCCCCGGGTCTACTCTCCATTATATTAATCTTCCGTCAACAAGCTATTTCTATTACCTTTTATTTTGCAATCTTTACTTTTAATCTTTATCATAAAAATACCAAAAATATTATCATCTCTATCAGATCTCACTCTCGTAAGTGACCATGAAGGGATTGACAACCCCTTTATCGCGTTGGTTGCGACGTTCTTATTTGTTTGTGTAGGTACGAGGGACTTGTGTAACACCCACGATGCGGCTATATCTCCCACGTGTCGGAGCACGACTTAGAGGCATAACTGCATAGTAGGCATGTCGCAAGAGGGGTAATCTTTACACATCCCATGTACTGAATAAGAAAGGAAATAAAGGGTTGGCTTACAATCGCCACTTCACGAAATACATAAATATAGCATTACATCATCCAGATACAATCAAGGTCCGACTACGGAACCAAATAAAGAAAGACAACCCCTAATGCAAACGATCCCTGATCGCCCCGACTGGGCTCCGCTACTGATCAACTGGAAACGAAACAACACAACGAACACGATCTTCATCGAGCTCCCACTTGAGCTCAGCTGCGTCACCAGCACTGGTATCATCGGCACCTGCAACTGTTTTGGAAGTATCTGTGAGCCACGAGGACTCAGCAATCTCACACCCGCGAGATCAAGACTATTTAAGCTTATGGGTAGGAAGAGGGTAGTGAGGTGGAGCTGCAGTAAGCAATAGCATATATGGTGGCTAACATACGCAAATAAGAGCGAGAAGAGAAGCAATGCATGGTCGTGAACTAGAAGTGATCAAGAAGTGATCCTGACACTACTTACGTTCAAGCATAACACGAGAACCGTGTTCACTTTCCGGACTCCACCGGAAAGAGACCGTCACAGCTACACTCGCGGTTAATGCATTTTAATTAAACTAAGTGTCAAGTTTTCTACAACTGGATATTAACAAATTCCCATCTGCCCATAACTGCTGGCACGGCTTTTGAAAGTTCAAAACCCTACAGGGGTGTCCCAACTTAGCCCATCACAAGCTCTCACGGTCAACGAAGGATATTCCTTCTCCCACGAAGACCCGATCAGACTCGGAATCCCGGTTACAAGACATTTCGATAGTGGTAAAACAAGACCAGCAAGACCGCCCGATGCGCCGACATCCTGAAAGGAGCTCCACATATCTCGTTCTCATGGCAACACCGGATGAGACATCCTACGAGTAAAACCAAACCTCAAGTTTCCCGAGGTGGCCCTGCAGTCTACTCGGTTCGGACCAACACTTAGACAAGCACTGGCCTGGGGGGGGGGGCTTAAAATAAAGATGACCCTCGGGAGAGCGACTCCCAAGGGAAAAGTAGGTGGCAGTGAGGCAAATGGTAAAACCAAGGTTGGATCTTGCTGGAGGAGTTTTATTCAAAGCGAACTGTCAAGGGGTCCCTATAACACCCAACCGTGTAAGGAACGCAAAAATCAAGGAACATAACGCCGGTATGACGGAAACTAGGGCGACAAGAGTGGAACAAAACACCAGGCATAAGGCCGAGCCTTCCACCCTTTACCAAGTATATAGATGCATTAATTAAAATAAGAGATATTGTGATATCCCAACAATAATCCATGTTCCAGCATGGAACAAACTTCATCTTCACCTGCAACTAGCAACGCTATAAGAGGGGCTGAGCAAAAGCGTTAACATAGCCAAACAACGGTTTGCTAGGAAAGGTGGGTTAGAGGTTTGACATGGCAATATGGGAGGCATGATATAGCAAGTGGTAGGTATCGTGGCATAGCAAAAGAGCGAGCAACTAGCAAGCAAAGATAGAAGTGATTTCGAGGGTATGGTCATCTTGCCTGAGATCGCGCAAGGAAGAAGAACGAGTCCATGATGAAGACAAACGAACAAAGTCGAACGAATCCTCACAAACGCGACGTTATCGGAACCAACCCGAAGAAGCAACACCGGAAAGAAGCAAACAACATGGTAATCAACCATCAGATAAACATGGCATGATGCACAACCAAGTATGATGCATGTCCGGTTTAATGAAGCATGGCATGGCAAAGTGCAACAAACAACACTACAAATTAAGTGGAGCTCAATATGCAATGAGTTGCATATTGATGAAACACCACATGACTTATTTAGTTCGATCTCGTTTATGTACTCAACAATATTAAATGTTGTTTAGCATGGCAAGGGGTGAAGCAAAGTAAAACTACCTCTCTAGGCAAGTTTAAATGAGCCCGGAACAACAAGCAACAAGTCCGGAAAATCCTCATAAGCATAATTATGGATTTGGTACTGTTCTGCCCTAAACCATATTTTAGAATTATTAAACATGCAAAGTGATGCCACCATGTTAAACTAGGCTTTATTCCACCCCATTTACATATAAAGTTTATTAAGTTTGGAGCTACGGTTATTTAGTTATGAATTAAATCATTTTAACAAGTTATTTAAGCAAATTTAAACAAACATCATTTTAAACATTTTAAACATGGATGAAAATGACATATTATGAAACTACACAAAATTCTAAGCAACTTTTCATGTTAAGTTTGTTTAATTCCGATGCACGGTTGTGGAGTAATTAAATGCAAGAAGAACAGGGGCTTTTTCGCAAAACTGTTTTACACTGGATAAAAGTGAAAATCGCAGCAGCAGGAAACAACACTACTGGGCCGAGTCTTCCTGGCCCAACAGGAACAGGGGAGGGGCTGGGCGCGTCCTCACCCATGGGCTTGGCCCGCTGGTGAAGAGGAAGGCCAGCAAGGGTGGCGCGGATCTGGCCCGACTGGGCCTGGCTTGGTGCTGGCCGGCCCAGACTTGCGAGTCGGGGAGGATACAGCCGCGACGCCCTCTGTTCGACAGAAAAGCAGAGGAGCAGCGGCGCTGGAGCGGTTCGGCGCGAAGCAGGGAAGGTCGGCGAGGGACTTGGCGCGGGGCGACGGCTGAGAACGGCGGAGTTGGCCGGGACTAAACGGATCTGGGCGGCGATTGGGCTTGGGGAGGTCGATTCGAGCCGGAACCGGTCGTGTCCGAGGCTTGGGCGCACTGCAGCTCGGGATGGAGGCGGCAGATGACATCCATGGCCACGGTGGCTCCCTAGGTTGCTAGCCGGCGACGTGCGGCGGAGGGTCGAGCGGGAGCTCTGGTTCCTGGTCTCCTGCGGAGGAACTTGGGAAGGCAGGCGCGCTGCGGGCATCCATGGCGTCCTGCGAGGCACAGAGAGAGAGAGAGAGAGAGTTGAGAGAGCAGGAGAAAGAAAGAAGAGAAGGAAGGACCGAGGGAGAGGGCGCGGGGTCGGCCTGGAGCTGCTGCTGCGGCCGGCTCAAGGAGAGATGCTGATCTCAGGCGCGTGAGGAGGGAGGAGCTCGTGCACGAGGGTCCTGGTGACGCGGTCGCCGGCGACGGTGGAGGCGCTGCTCGGAGACGAACGGGCAGAGGAGGGGAAAAACGAAGAGGAGAGGAGTTTGGTTGTGGTTGGTGGATCGGATCCGAGGAAGGTAGGGGATTGGGCTGCGGGGTCGAGGGAGGGGATCCTGAGAGGATTTGGGTGGAGTGGCGGCGCGATGGGACAACTGCCTAGATTTTAGGGTTTGGTCCTAAATTAGACTAGGGAGTCTATATATATAGGGAAAGAGGAGAGTTTTGATCATCTGATTGAAATCCGACGATCAAGAATAAATGGGTTAGGAAATCCAAATGAGAAAACATGATGTTTTGTAGACGTTTGGGGATGATCCGGACCCAACGGTGACGACTGCCCGGGTCAGGTCCGGGACAGCTTTCGGATGCACGCAAGGAGATCCACGGGCTGACGAGAGAGCTTAGGTTGGACCTGGTGGTAGGAAGTGGACTGTGCAGAAGGCCTCAGGCTAAGAGAAGAGAAGAGAGAGAGAGAGACCCGGCAGCGGTTTCCGGAGACCGAAAACGTCCGACGTTAGACCGGCAGCGGTGCCGCTATAGTTATTCGTTGGGGCATCAAACAGACTCCGAACATGATGAAATTTGATAGGCAGTCTACCTACACTATAACAAGACCGCACGCCAACTTTCAACCCATTCCGAGAACATTTTCCGGCCACTTATAAAATAATATTTCGGATGTGCCGCGGGCGCGTGCAAGTGTGTATGGGCTCGGAACGGACAACGGACGGAACTGGGGGAACCCGGACAGATGCAAGTTTTTAAAACATGATGATGCAATGCACATGATGACATGGCAAGATGCAACACACAAGCAAATGACATGGCAACATCGGCGAATAACTGGAAGACACCTGGCACATCGGACTCGGGGCGTCAGAACTTGCGTGTGGCCTCCTACTGGATTGATACCTTGGTTCTCAAAAACCAAGGGAAATACTTACGCTACTTTGCTGCATCACCCTTTCCTCTTCAAGGGAAAACCAACGCAGTGCTCAAGAGGTAGCAAGAAGGATTTCTGGTGCCGTTGCCGGGGAGTCTACGCACAAGTCAAGACATACCAAGTACCCATCACAAACTCTTATCCCTCGCATTACATTAGTACGAGGGACTTGCGTGTGGCCTCCTACTGGATTGATACCTTAGTTCTCAAAAACTGAGGGAAATACTTACGCTACTTTGCTGCATCACCCTTTCCTCTTCAAGGGAAAACCAACAAAATGCTCAAGAGGTAGCAAATATGTAGGAGCCAATATGAGCATCCAGGTTCCACTATTGGTTATTGACCGGAGAGGTGTCTTGGTCATGTCTACATAGTTCTCGAACCCGTAGGGTCCCCATGCTTAACGTTTGATGACGATTTAGTATTATATGAGTTATGTGATTTGGTGACTGAATGTTGTTCAGAGTCCCGGATGAGATCACGGACATGACAAGGAGTCTCGAAATGGCCAAGAGGTAAATATTGATATATATAGGACGATGATATTCGGACACCGGAAGTGTTTTGGGGGTACCGGGTACATTTGGGTCACCAGAAAGGAGTTTCGGGCAACCCCGGCAAAGATATGGGCTTAATGGTCCAAGTGAGGGAACACACCAGCCCACAAGGGGTCGGTGCACCCCGTATAGGGCCAGCCATATGGGGAAGAAAGGAAAGGAGAGGAGGAAAAGGGAAGTGTGAAGTAGGACTGCTACTTCCTTCCCCTCCCCTCTCCTTCCTTTCCCCCTTGTCCAAACATGGCGGTGGGGGGGGGGGGGTGGCCAGGGCAGGAGCCCCAAGTCCGGACGACCACCTATGTGGTGCGCCAGGCTGCCTCCCCTGCCCCTCCCACCTAAATATATGTGGGGGAACCCCTAGCACAACACAACAACATCTGTTAGCTGTGTGTGGCACCCCCCTCCATAGAATACTCCCTTGGTCATATTGTCGCGGTGCTTAGGCGAAGCCCTGCGCAAATCACTTCACCACGTCATTGTGTTGATGGAACTCATCTACTTCCTCGACACTTTGCTGGATCAAGAGTTCGATGGACGTTATCGAGCTGAACGTGTGCAGAACTCGGAGGTACCGTACGTTTGGTACTTGATCAATTGGAATGAGAAGAAGTTTGACTACATCAACCATGTTGTTAAACGCTTCCGCTTTCAGTCTATGAGGGTACGTAGACACACTCTCCCCCTATCATTGCTATGCATCTCCTAGATAGATCTTGCGTGAGCGTAGGATTTTTTTTGAAATTTCATGCTACGTTGGCCAACATCCAATGGCACTAGGATATGGAACTCTATGTCCCAATATCGCATTCCCATCAACTCATGGTTTTAATGGATCTTATCTATGTCTACAGAATGAAGCCATGCGAGTTATGAATGCATAAGATTTGTCCATAATGAATTTCTCCAATATGTTTTGGATATAGACAACCTAGTGTACCTTAATGTATGAGTGAAGGTGCTCAGGGTTTTACCCAGATCCTTCATCTCAAATTCCGTCACTTAGATGATCACATGATTAACATGTACGGGTAATCATCAGTGTAGGAGTAATCCTTGTGAATAAGGAACTCACTACGTCAACTGTACCAAAATATACCGACAACAATAAGTTGTATAGTGACTTACTTATTTTGCACAATGTATGTTGCATTTCACATTTCGATTCAGAAGTGGGATTCCAACGGGACTGTCTATGTCTGAATCAAGTGATCCACATGAATATGTAGTCACATCTATCAACTGCATAGATAGATAATTTTGTACTGCCCATGATATAAGTTATCGAAAAGATTCCACCAATAGAGAATAGTTGGGTATCTACGTGAACCCATGTGCTACAATACTTGCTCTATGTTTCACCACTTCGTTCTTCTCAATTATGTTTTCAGGAGAAAATCGGTGCAGGCATTGCTTATGAATACCTTCCCATGATTGGGTAAGATTATTTCTACCTAGGTTTACCCTTTGCTTGAGTTCAGTCCGAGTGTTGTTCACATTTCCACGGCCATGGTCTTTGAATCTGAATCATTTGAAAGGTTTTTACAATCTAGTTGAGAAATGTATGTCGACAATTGTAAACTTCCAGTTATATGTTTCTCCAGAATCTATATATGTATATATAGTTGATAGAAATATCATTACCCATGGTGACTGCCCGTGATTTCCCAATGCGGTTGAGTCAGGTATCCCGATGTCCCGGTCATTGTGTGCACTATGAACTGGGTTGGTGGAGGCTTCCCATCCACTGGGTGTATACTACCCATTAGGTGTCCATCAACGTGAGGTTGACTCGCATATCTTTGCTTGCGAGAAGCTTAATCTTGATGTATTGTTGCCATACTTCTTCCCCTGTTGCTTTGAATGGGGAGTGGAGTGATTCGGTATCAGGCATATTTTCAGGATTGTAGGATCGTGTAACACCTTTATAGTCAGTAAATGAATCTAGCAGGTTATCTGCAATGTATTGCAATCTTCTGAACACACGGTTCAAATCTTTGAGTACGTGGATTTGAGGCAGTAATGTTAAACATTCCACTATTTTCCTTCCATTCTTAATGGTACATGAAATCTTCCCCTAATGCCTGGAAATGTTCCGCACCGAATCAGCATACTGGCCTTGAATAAACCTCAATGTGTGGGGCTTGAGGTATTGACGAAAATACAGTTATTCCTCAAGTATATCCCAAATATACGTTGAGGGGCCAATGGTGTATGCCGGGGTGGTGATATCGGTATGCAATTGAATTACCGTAGATGGAAATACTTGGTCGATTTCCACGTATCAAAGATAGAGGGGAATAATTATGCAGTTTGGTCATGAGCGTGTAAAACTACATGACCCCAACATAAAATTGGTAAGTTGCAATTCCAAAGTAAAAAACGATGCAATGAGCTTAACTCTTTGGATAAAGGATCCCACCAAACCAGTTTGAGTCTAGACATTAGGACAAAGTGCTAAACTTCTATCCTATGGCCATATTAAAGGCACGAAGAAGAATTCTGCAACGTTGCCCATTAGATTGGCTTGAAATCGATGGTCGGGATAATCAACAAATGGTTTTCATGTGGATAAAAACACACTTGAGACCATCATGTACATGTGTCTTTTTAAACCATGGAATACCCGAATAGTCTAGTCGATGGTTGGGAAGAGCCACTTACCTCGACTTGATGCATTCAAGGAGTTTGAGTGGTTCAACATAGATTTTAAGGTGTGTGAGCCTTTAAATTAGCTTTCCTACATCACATGTAGGGCTTGTTCTTTTGGCGACTTAAAAATAAGCCGTCTCTTCCTCATATTTTCTCATAAACCACCTCACTCATTCATTTGGGCTTCTAAACTAGTTATGAGATTACTAATCTAGAAGCCTCAACAAATTTTAGGAGCGGCTTATTTTTTAAGCTGGGGAGAGGCAGCTTATTTTTAAGCCTCCTAAAAGAACTATCCTGTAGTGCGCATAAAAACCAAATATTGTTAGAATTTAGCATCATAATAGTATAACCAATGGAATTGCTGATAGTTTTAGTTTCAACTCAACGTCTGGATGACCAAGGAGAGTATGCCAAGTTTGTCATGTACAAGACATTTTGAAAACTGCATTGTAAGTAACATGTGTTGTGGGTTCTGTAGTATATGTAGTGCAATCTTGATGATACATAGAGAATGTGCTTGACATATCTCTTGCATATGGTAAAGAAAGGATATTCCTCTTTGTTGTCATCATAAGTTTCGCTATGAAAACTATTTTGACAGACATCTCTATAGTTTAGTAGGATATGAGTTGACCCGGACACGATAAAGCATCCTTAATTCTACTCGAATACCCACAGGGATAGTAAATATGACTCGAGTTGAGCCAACAATTACATCATCATGTCTAGCTATTTTAAAATATCTCATTTTCTCTCAGTGAGAATGAAAACATTTCACTATCCTGAGTATAGAGTTCGTGGTCATATGTCCACATGGCACATATTATCTTTCATTAGATTGACCCCCATAGATATCTATATGTAGGCTTGAAGATTCTTAATATGAAAATCCCTATCACATATATAGAATACATACAAATGTATCTATACCAAAGTGTTGATACAATATATTGTGATATACAATATATGATGACAACAACACTTATTTTCTTGTTACAACATCCGAAAAGGACATAAATTATATTGACCACTCGGGAGACTGAGAGACTATTCATAGTCTCCAAACATGTCGGTTGAGGCATATTCAACCATCACGTTCCCTGTGCCCATAGGGTCCCGTCACCGCTGGTGATGTCGGGTTGAAGGTTGAAATTAGTTTCAAACCTTTGCCCTTGAGATCATTCGCATCCCAGGGTTTTCTAATACAGAATAACCAAATGCTGAGATATGGGTCGATATAATGCCTTATGATGTATAAGACAACATATTTTTCTTCTGTTAGCGATGTGATTCTGACCTGCGAGACATAAGAGCGATCATGATGTCCATGACCGAGGAGGGCATTGGTGGCCATTAAGGGCGAATGCCTCACATTCTCTAGCCACCGGTTACCAGAGATAATCAATCTACGATCAGTAAATTAAAGACCATCATGGTTGATGTTGTAATGAACTTTGAAAAACTAATGTTATTTCAAGAAGCTGGCTTGAAATCATTAGTGTGAATCTCAAATTTCTCAGTATGACACCTTGAAGATAATCTTCAAAATGGAGTAGATATCGCAACACTAGAGAGTATAATCTGATGAAATTAGTAGATACTCACTCCTAATGCCTGATGTCATGACTTAGTAAAATGTGTGGAAGAGCACTTTGTAAAGCCATCAAAAGGTCAAAATGACAAAATGTGGGCTTTAACGGTAGTCATTATTAATATGCATAGGCAGTAGATCGATATGACTACCTTGTGATCCCAAGCATCAATTTAACGAAAACCACTTTAAGTTTTGCATATCAATTCTTGCTCGTATTAAGTCAAAATACTAAATAAAGATGAATTGGTTTTTATTTGCAAGAAATTTTAAAAATCTCAATTGCAAATTGTGGATGTATAATTTCAACATGTAGGACATGCAAATATATTACGTCACACATATGTTTTGGAATATAAGGTACTCTACGGAAACACAATATTTAAGACAAATACTGGAAATAACAGGGTCTAAAAAATGTGAATACTAATAAATAGTACTACTATTAATAAAAGCAAAGAAAGAGGGCGACCATTCGGCCCACAGCCGAGTGGAGGGGGAAGGGGGCAGCCGGAGGTCGCCCCAGGCGCCTGGGCCTGGGCCTCCACGGCCTTTGGCTGACCCAGCTACTGCCGCACTGAGTAATGCAATAAGAATGATGACATGATGTAGATATGATATACTCATATAGGAATAGACCCCATCTTTTTATCCTTAATAGCAACGATACATACGTGTCGTTTCCCCTTTTGTCACTGGGATCGAGCACCGTAAGATCGAACCCATCACAAAGCACCTCTTCCCATGGCTAGAAAAATCGATCTAGTTGGCCTACCTAAACCAAAGATTTGAAGACGAAATACGAGGCTATAAGTAATCATGCATATAAGAGATCAAAAGACTCAAATAACTTTCATGGCTAAAAACATAGATCTGATCATAAACTCAAAGTTCATCGGATCCCACCAAACACACCGCAAGAAGAGTTACATCAAATGGATCTCCAAGAGACCATTGTATTGAGAATCAAGAGAGAGAGAGAGAGAGTAAGGCATCTAGCTACTAACTACGGACTGATAACCCACAAGTATAGGGGATTGCAACAGTTTTCGAGGGTAGAGTATTCAACCCTAATACGTCTCCAACGTATCTATAATTTTTGATTTCTCCATGCTATATTATCTACTGTTTTGGACTATATTGGGCTTTCTTTTCCACTTTTATATTATTTTTGGGACTAACCTATTAACCGGAGGCCCAGCCCAGAATTGCTGTTCTTTTTGCCTATTTCAGTGTTTTGGATAAACAGAATATCAAACGGAGTCCAAACGGAATAAAATCTTCGGAAACGTGATTTTCTCACCGAACGTGATCCAGGAGACTTGGACCCTACTGCAAGAGATCAAAGAGGTGGTCACGAGGGTAGGGGGCGCGCCCCTGCCTCACGGGCCCCTTGGTGCTCCGCCAACGTACTCATTCCTCCTATATATACACACGTACCCCCAAACGATCAGAACAGGAGCAAAAACCCTAATTCCACCGCCGCAACTTTCTGTATCCACGAGATCCCATCTTGGGGCCTGTTCCAGAGCTCCGCCGGAAGAGGGCCGTCATCACGGAGGGCTTCTACATCATCCTAGCCCCTCCGATGAAGTGTGAGTATTTTATCTCAGACCTTCGGGTCCATAGTTAGTAGCTAGATGGCTTCTTCTCTCTCTTTGAATCTCAATACAAAGTTCTCCCCCTCTCTTGTGGAGATCTATTCGATGTAATCATCTTTTTGCGGTGTGTTTGTTGAGAACGATTAATTGTGGGTTTATGATCAAGTCTATCTATGAATAATATTTGAATCTTCTCTGAATTCTTTTATGCATGATTGGTTATCTTTGCAAGTCTCTTCGAATTATCCGTTTGGTTTGGCCAACTAGATTGGTAGTTCTTGCCATGGGAGAAGTGTTTAGCTTTGGGTTCGATCTTGCGGTGTCCTTACCCAGTGACAGAAGGGGCAACAAGGCACATATTGTATCGTTGCCATCGAGGATAACAAGATGGGGTTTATTTCATATTGCATGAATTTATCTCTCTACATCATGTCATCTTGCTTAAGGCGTTACTCTGTTTTTAACTTAATACTCTAGATGCATGCTGGATAGCGGTCGATGAGTGGAGTAATAGTAGTAGATGCAGAATCGTTTCGATCTACTTGTCATGGACGTGATGCCTATATACATGATCATGCCTAGATATTCTCATAATTATGCACAATTCTATCAATTGCTCAACAGTAATTTGTTCACCCACCGTAGAATACTTATGCTCTTGAGAGAAGCCACTAGTGAAACCTATGGCCCCCGGGTCTATTCTCGTCATATCGATCTCTATCACTTTTATATTGTTTTGCTATTTACTTTGCTTTTACTTTTTACTTTGCATCTTTATATCAAAAATACCAAAAATATTCTATATATCAGATCTCACTCTCGTAAGTGACCGTGAAGGGCTTGACAACCCCTAATCACGTTGGTTGCGAGTAGCTATCGCTTTGTGCAGGTACGAGGGACTTGAGCATGGGCTCCTACTGGATTGATACCTTGGTTCTCAAAAACTCTGGTAAATACTTACGCTATTCTGCTGCATCATCCCTTCCTCTTCGGGGAAAACCAACGCAAGCTCAAGACGTAGCAAGAAGGATTTCTGGCGCCGTTGCCGGGGAGTCTACGCAAAAAGTCAATATACCAAGTACCCATCACAATCCCTATCTCTCGCATTACATTATTTGCCATTTGCCTCTCGTTTTCCTCTCCCCCAATTCACCCTTGCCGTTTTATTCGCCCTCTCTCTCCCTATCCTCCCTCTCTTTTTGCCTCTTTTTGTCCGCTTGCTTTTTCTTTGCTCGTGTGTTAGATTGCTTGTTTGTCGCGATGGCTCAAGATACTACTAAATTGTGTGACTTCACTAATACCAATAATAATGATTTCCTTAGCACTCTGATTGCTCCTCTTACCGATGTTGAATCTTGTGAAATTAATACTGCTTTGTTGAATCTTGTTGTGAAAGATTAATTCGCCGGCCTTCCTAGTGAAGATACCGCTACTCATCTGAATAGCTTCGTTGATTTATGTGATATGCAAAAGAAAAAAGATGTCAACAATGATGTCGTTAAATTGAAGCTATTTCCTTTTTCGCTTAGAGATCGTGCTAAAGCTTAGTTTTCGTCTTTGCCTAAGAATAATATTGATTCATGGAACACGTGCAAAGATGCTTTTATCTCTAAGTATTTTCCTCCCGCTAAGATCATCTCTCTTAGAAACGATATAATGATCTTTAAACAACTTGATCATGAACATGTTGCACAAGCTTGGGAGAGAATGAAATTAATGATATGTAATTGCCCTACTCATGGTTTGAATTTGTGGATGATTATACAAATTTTTTATGTCGGATTGAATTTTGCTTCTAGAAATCTTTTAGATTCGGCCGCGGGAGGCACTTTTATGTAAATCGCTTTAGGATATGCTACTAAACTCCTAGATAATATTATGGTTAATTATTCTCAATGGCATACTGAAAGAACTTCTAATAAAAAAGTGCATGCGATAGAAGAAATTAATGTGTTGAGTGCAAAGATGGATGAACTTATGAAATTATTTGCTACTAAGAGTGTTTCTTCTTATCCTAATGATATGCCTTTGTCTACTTTGATTGAGAATAATAATGAATCTATGTATGTGAATTTTGTTGGTAGGAATAATTTTGGTAACAACGCTTATAGAGGGAATTTTAATCCTAGGCCATATCCTTGTAATCCTTCTAATAATTATGGGAATTCCTACAACAACTCTTACGGAAATTATAATAAGATGCCCTCTGATTTTGAATCTAATATTAAAGAATTTATTTCTTCGCAACAGAATTTTAATGCTATGATTGAAGAAAAATTGCTTAAGATTGATGATTTTGCTAGGAACATTGATAGAATTGCTCTTGATGTTGATGCTTTGAAACTTAGATCTATTCCACCTAAGCATGATATTAATGAGTCTCTAAAAGCCATGAGAATTTCAATTGATGAGTGTAAAGAAAGAACCGCTAGGATGCATGCTTCCAAAGATGCCTTTATTGAAGCATGTTCTTCTAATTCCTATGAAAATCAAGATGAAGATGTAAAAGTTATTGATGTGTCTCCAATTAAATCTTTGTTTTGCAATATGAATCTTGATGAAACTGAATATGATCTTCCTTTACCTAGAAGGCATTCTAAAAATTCGGAGTGTTTAGATCTTAATGATGAAATTGATGAAAGTGGGATTGAAAGAAATAGAAATCTAGATGTTGCTAAACCCACTATATTGGATTTCAAGGAACTTAATTATGAAAATTGCTCTTTGATTGATTGTATTTCCTTGTTGCAATCCGTGCTAAATTCTCCACATACTTATAGTCGAAATAAAGCCTTGACCGAACATATTGTTGATGCCTTGATGCAATCTTATGAAGAAAAACTTGAGTTGAAAGTTTCTATCCCTAGAAAACTCTATGATGAGTGGGAACCATCTATTAAAATTAAAATTAAAGATCATGAGTTTTATGCTTTGTGTGATTTGGGTGCTAGTGTCTCTACTATTCCCAAGACTTTGTGTGATTTACTAGATTTCCGTAATTTTGATGATTGCTCTCTAAACTTGCATCTTGCGGATTCCACTATTAAGAAACCTATGGGAAGAATTAATTATGTTCTTATTTTTGCAAATAGGAATTATGTGCCCGTAGATTTCATTGTTCTTGATATAGATTGCAATCCTTCTTGCCCTATTATTCTTGGTAGACCTTTCCTTAGAACGGTTGGTGTGATTATTGATATGAAGGAAGGGAATATTAGATTTCAATTTCCATTAAAAAAGGGCATGGAACACTTTCCAAGAAAGAAAATAAAATTACCATATGAAACTATCATGAGAGCCACTTATGGATTGCCTACCAAAGATGGCCATACCTAGATCTATTCTTGCTCGTTATGCCTAGCTAGGGGCGGTAAACGATAGCGCTTGTTGGGAGGCAACCCAATTTTATTTTTATTCCTTACTTTTTGCTCCTGTTTAGTAATAAATAAATTATTTAGACTCTGTTTTGGTTGTGTTTTTTTTGTGTTTAATTAGTGTTTGTGCCAAGTAGAACCGTTAGGAAGACTTGGGGAAAGTCTTGTTGAACTTGCTGTAAAAAACAGAAACTTTAGCGCTCACGAGAACTGCTGTAATTTTTATTTGAAGAGTGATATTTAGTTAATTATTTTTGCAGATGATTAATAGATAAATTCCTCACGTCCATCAATTTATTTTAGAATTTTTGGGGTTCCAGATTTTGCGCTAGCTACAGATTACTACAGACTGTTCTGAATTTGACAGATTCTGTTTTTCGTGTGTTGTTCGCTTATTTTGATGAATCTATGGCTAGTAAAATAGTTTATAATCCATAGAGAAGTTGGAATACAGTAGGTTTAACACCAATATAAATAAAGAATGAGTTCATTACAGTACCTTGAAGTGGTCTTTTTTTTTCTTTCGCTAACGGAGCTCACGAGTTTTCTATCTTGAGTTTTGTGTTGTGAAGTTTTCAAGTTTTGGGTGAATTCTTTTGATGAATTATGGAACAAGGAGTGGCAAGAGCCTAAGATTGGATATGCCCATGGCACCCCCAATATAATCCAAGGACACCAAAAAAATCAAAACTTGGGGATGCCCCGGAAGGCATCCCCTCTTTTCGTCCAGTTCCATCAGTAATTTACATGGAGCTATATTTTTATTCACCAACATGATATGTGTTTTGCTTGGAGCGTCTTGTATTATTTGTGTCTTTGTTTGTTAGTATGCCACAATCATCCTTGCTGTACACACCTTTTGAGAGAGCGATACATGAATTAAAATTTGATAGAATACTCTATGTGCTTCACTTATATCTTTTGAGCTAGATATTTTTTCTATATGTGCTTCTCTTATATCCTTTGAGCTAGATAATTTTTCTCTATGTGCTTCACTTATATCTTTTGAGCGTTATAATTTTGCTCTATGTGCTTCACTTAGATCTTTTAGAGCCTAGTGGTGGATTCGTTTTAAAGAAACTATTGATCTCTCAGGCTTCACTTAAATTAATTTGAGAGTCTCTTAATAGCATGGTAATTTGCCTAATAATAATATGCTAGGTATTCAAGATTTGTGAAACTTTCTTTTGAATGTGTTGAATACTAAGAAAAGATTGAAGCATGATAATTGTTTTGAGATATGCAGGTGATAATATTAAAGTCATGCTAGTTGAGTAGTTGTGAATTTAAAGAATACTTGTGTTGAAGTTTGTGATTCCCGTAGCATGCACGTATGGTGAACCGTTATGTGATGAAGTCGGGGCATGATTTATTTATTGATTGTCTTCCTTATGAGTGGCGGTCGGGGACGAGCCATGGTCTTTTCCTACCAATCTATCCCCCTAGGAGCATGCGTGTAATACTTTGCTTTGATAACTTCTAAATTTTTGCAATAAGTATATGAGTTCTTTATGACTAATGTTGAGTCCATGGATTATATGCACTCTCACCCTTCCACCTTTGCTAGCCTCTCTAATACCGCGCAACTTTCGCCGGTATCATACACCTACCATATACCTTCGTCAAAACAGCCACCATACCTACCTATTATGGCATTTCCATAGCCATTCCGAGATATATTGCCATGCAACTTTCCACCATCTAGTTCATCATGACATATCCATCATTGTCATATTGCTTAGCATGATCATGTAGTTGACATAGTATATGTGGCAAAGCCACCGTTCATAATTCTTTCATACTTGTCACTCTTGATTCATTGCATATCCCGGTACACCACCGGAGGCATTCATATAGAGTCATACTTTGTTTTAGTATCGAGTTGTAAATAAATAGAAGTGTAATGATCATCATTCAATAGAGCATTGTCCCCCCAAAAAGATAAAGGCCAAAGAAAAAAAAAGGCCCAAAAAAGGGGCAATACTACTATCCCTTTTTTCCACACTTTTGCTTCAAAGTAGCACCATGATATAGCAAGTCTCATATATTGTGCTTCAAAGTAGCACCATGTTCTTCATATAGAGAGTCTCATATGTTGTCACTTTCATATACTAGTGGGAATTTTATGTTATAGAACTTGGCTTGTATATTCCGATGATGGGCTTCCTCAAATTGCCCTAGGTCTTCGTGAGCAAGCAAGTTGGATGCACACCCACTAGTTTCTTTTGTTGAGCTTTCATACATTTATAGCTCTAGTGCATCCATTGCATGGCAATCCCTACTCACTCATATTGATATCTATTGATGGGCATCTCCATAGCCCGTTGATACGCCTAGTTGATGTGAGACTATCTTCTCCTTTTTCTCTTCTCCACAACCACCATTCTATTCCACCTATAGTGCTATATCCATGGCTCACACTCATGTATTGCGTGAAGATTGAAAAAGTTTTGAAAAATTTAAAGTATGAAACAATTGCTTGGCTTTTCATCGGGGTTGTGCATGATTTAAATACTTTGTGTGGGGAAGATGGAGCATAGCTAGACTATATGATTTTGTAGGGATAACTTTCTTTGGCCATGTTATTTTGAGAAGACATAATTGCTTTGTTAGTATGCTTGAAGTATTATTATTTTCTATGTCAATATAAACTTTTGTCTTGAATCTTTCTAATCTGAATATTCATACCACAATTAAGAAGATTTGCATTGAAATTATGCCAAGTAGCATTCCGCATCAAAAATTCTCTTTTTATCATTTACCTACTCGAGGACGAGCAGGAATTAAGCTTGGGGATGCCTGATACGTCTCCAACGTATCTATAATTTTTGATTGCTCCATGCTATATTATCTACTGTTTTGGACTATATTGGGCTTTATTTTCCACTTTTATATTATTTTTGGGACTAACCTATTAGCCGGAGGCCCAACCCAGAATTGCTATTTTTTTGCCTATTTCAGTGTTTGGGATAAACAGAATATCAAACGGAGTCCAAACGGAATAAAATCTTGGGAAACGTGATTTTCTCACCGAATGTGATCCGGGAGACTTGGACCCTACTGCAAGGGATCAAAGAGGTGGTCACGATGGTAGGGGGCACCCCCTAGGGCGCGCCCCCTGCCTCGTGGGCCCCTCGGTGCTCCACCGACGTACTCCTTCCTCCTATATATACACACGTACCCCCAAACGATTAGAACAGAAGCAAAAACCCTAATTCCACCGCCGCAACTTTCTGTATCCACGAGATCCCATCTTGGGGCCTGTTTCGGAGCTCCGCCGGAAGAGGGCCGTCATCACGGAGGGCTTCTACATCATCCTAGCCCCTCCGATGAAGTGTGAGTAGTTTACCTCAGACCTTCGGGTCCATATTTAGTAGCTAGATGGCTTCTTCTCTCTCTTTGAATCTCAATACAAAGTTCTCCCCCTCTCTTGTGGAGATCTATTCAATGTAATCTTCTTTTTGCGGTGTGTTTGTTGAGACCGATGAATTGTGGGTTTATGATCAAGTCTATCTATGAATAATATTTGAATCTTCTCTGAATTCTTTTATGCATGATTGGTTATCTTTGCAAGTCTCTTCGAATTATCCGTTTGGTTTGGCCAACTAGATTGGTAGTTCTTGCCATGGGAGAAGTGTTTAGCTTTGGGTTCGATCTTGCGGTGTCCTTACCCAGTGACAGAAGGGGCAGCAAGGCACGTATTGTATCGTTGCCATCGAGGATAACAAGATGGGGTTTATTTCATATTGCATGAATTTATCTCTCTACATCATGTCATCTTGCTTAAGGCGTTACTCTGTTTTTAACTTAATACTCTAGATGCATGCTGGATAGCGGTCGATGAGTGGAGTAATAGTAGTAGATGCAGAATCGTTTCGATCTACTTGTCACGGACGTGATGCCTATATACATGATCATGCCTAGATATTCTCATAATTATGCACAATTCTATCAATTGCTCAACAGTAATTTGTTCACCCACCGTAGAATACTTATGCTCTTGAGAGAAGCCACTAGTGAAACCTATGGCCCCCGGGTCTATTCTCATCATATCAATCTCTATCACTTTTATATTGTTTTGCTATTTACTTTGCTTTTACTTTTTTACTTTGCATCTTTATATCAAAAATACCAAAAATATTCTATATATTAGATCTCACTCTCGTAAGTGACCGTGAAGGGCTTGACAATCCCTAATCGCGTTGGTTGCGAGTAGCTATCGCTTTGTGCAGGTACGAGGGACTTGAGTGTGGGCTCCTACTGGATTGATACCTTGGTTCTCAAAAACCGAGGGAAATACTGACGCTACTCTGTTGCATCATCCCTTCCTCTTCGGGGATAACCAACGCAACCTCAAGACGTAGCAAACCCAAATTTATAGATTCGACACAAGGGGAGCCAAATAATATTTGAAGGTATTAGCAGCTGAATTGTCAATTCAACCACACAAGGAGAGTCAATTCAACCACACAAGGGGAAGCAAAGTGATCAGTAGCAAAGTGGTATGATAGTTTTGATAATAGTAGCAGCAGCAACGATAACGGTAACAATGATAACAGTAATTTTGTAGCAAGTGTAACAGTGATGATAGCAGTAGTAACTTAGCAAGAACAATATAAGATAAATTCGTAGGCATTGGATCGGTCACTTGTTGGATGATATTCATCATGAGACAGTTATAACCTAGGGCGATACGACACTAGCTCCAGTTCGTCAATATAATGTAAGCATGTATTCCCTAAATAGTCATACATGCTTATGGAAAGAACTTGCATGCCATCTTTTGTCCTACCCTCCCGCAGCAGCGGGGTCCATATTGGAAACTAAGGGATATTAAGGCCTCCTTTTAATAGAGAACCAGAACAAAGCATTAACACATAGTGAATACATGAACTCCTCAAACTACGGTCATCACCGGGAGTGGTCCCGACTATTGTCACTCCGAGGTTGCCGGATCATAACACGTAGTAGGTGACTATAACTTGCAAGATCGGATCTAGAACATGGATATAATGGTGATAACATAAACGGTTCAGATCTAAAATCATGGCACCCGGGCCCAAAGTGACAAGCATTAAGCATGGCAAAGTCATAGCAACATCAATCTAAGAACATAGTGGATACAAGGGATCAAGCCCTAACAAAACTAACTCGATTACATGATGAATCTCATCCAACTCCTCACCGACTAGCGAGCCTACAAATGAATTACTCATTCCCGGTGGGGAGCATCATGGAATTGGCGATGGAGAAGGGTTGGTGATGACGAAGAATGAAGACCCCCCCTCTCCGGAGCCCCAAACGGACTCCGGATCTGGCCTTCCGATGAAGAACAGGAGGTGACGGCGGCTCCATCTCATGGATCGCGATAATTCTTTCTCCCTGTTTTTTTTCTGGAAAAATAGGATTTTATAACATCGGTTTCAGGGTCTGCAGGGCCAGCAGGTGGGGACAACCCACCTGGGTGCACTAGGAGAGGGGGCGCGCCCTTGTGGGTTGTGCCCACCCAGGTGCCCCTCTCCGGTAGGTCTTGGCTCTAGAAATTCTTATTTATTGTATAAAAAATCCTTGCAAAGTTTCGTTCCATTTCGAGAACTTTTATTTCTGCACAAAAACAACACCATGGTAGTTCTACTGAAAATAGCGTCAGTCCGGGGTTAGTTTCATTCAAATCATGCAAATTAGAGTCCAAAACAAGAGGAAAAGCATTAGGAAAAGTAGATACGTTGGAGACGTATCAACTCCCCCAAGCTTAAACCTTTGGTTGTCCTCAAGCAATTTAGTTGATAAACTGAAAGTGAAAAAGTAAAAATTTTACAAACTCCTTTGCTCTTGTTTGCATAAATAAGCTCAAACAACACCCAGGTTTTCAGCCAACATTATAACTAACCATGCCGACAATAAATCTTAAAGATTATATTAACTCATATCAATGACATAATCAGCTAGCGAGAATAATAAGACATTTCAAATGGCAACACGTTGTCAAAACAACCATGATATAATATGACAATAGTGGTATCTCGCTAGCCCTTTCTGAGACCGCAAAACATAAATGCAGAGCACCTCCAAAGTCCAAGCAGCGACAAACTGTTGGGGAACGTAGTAATTTCAAAAATTTACTACGCACACGCAAAGGTAACTCATAATACCGATCGTCACCGAACTTTAAGCGTGCGGACACTACGGGTTCGAGAACTATGTATACATGACCGAGACACGTCTCCGGTCAATAACCAATAGCGGAACCTGGATGCTCATATTGGCTCCCACATATTCTATGAAGATCTTTATCGGTCAAACCGCATAACAACATACATTGTTCCATTTGTCATCGGTATGTTACTTACCCGAGATTCGATCGTCGGTATCTCAATACGTAGTTCAATCTCGTTACCGGAAAGTCTCTTTACTCGTTCCGTAATACATCATTCCTCAACTAACTCATTAGTTGCAATGCTTGCAAGGCTTATAGTGATGTGTATTACCGAGTGGGCCCATTGATACCTCTCCGACAATCGGAGTGACAAATCCTAATCTCGATATACGCCAACTCAACAAATACCTTCGGAGACACCTGTAGAGCACCTTTATAATCACCCATTTACGTTGTGACGTTTGGTAGCACACAAAGTGTTCCTTCGGTAAACGGGATTTGCATAATCTCATAGTCATAGGAACATATATAAGTCATGAAGAAAGCAATAGCAACATACTAAACGATCAAGTGCTAAGCTAATGGAATGGGTCAAGTCAATCACATCATTCTCCTAATGATGTGATCCTGTTAATCAAATGACAAGTCATGTCTATGGTTAGGAAACATAACCATCTTTAATTAATGAGCTAGTCAAGTAGAGGCATACTAGTGACACTCTGTTTGTCTATGTATTCACACATGTACTAAGTTTCCGGTTAATACAATTCTAGCATGAATAATTATCATGATATGAGGAAATAAATAATAACTTTATTATTTCCTATAGGGCATATTTCCTTCATAAACATTGTAATTCACGGTAGAAAAGATCCAGTCATGATGCATGATACGTCTCCAACGTATCTATAATTTTTGATTGTTCCATGCTATTATATTATCTGTTTTGGATGTTTAATGGGCTTTAATATGCTCTTTCATATTATTTTTAGGACTAACCTATTAACAGGAGGCCCAGTGCCAGCTTCTGTTTTTTTTGCCTATTTTAGAGTTTCGCAGAAAAGGAACACCAAATGGAATCCAAACGGAATGAAACCTTCGCGATGATCTTTCTTGGACCGAAAGCAAACCAGAAGACTTGGAGTTGAAGTCTGGAATGCCACGAGGCAGGAGGGCACGCCCAGGGGGTAGGCACGCCCCCACCCTCGTGGGCCTCTCGTAGCTCCACCGACGTACTTCTTCCACCTATGTATACTCTTATACCCTGGATCGTTCGCAGAGAGCCACAAAACCACTTTTCCACCACCGCAACCTTCTGTACCCGTGAGATCCCATCTTGGGGCCTTTTCCGGCGATCTACCGGACGGGGAATCGATCACGGAGGGCTTCTACATCAACACCATAGCCTCTCCGATGAAGCGTGAGTAGTTTACCACAGACCTCTGGGTCCATAGTTATTAGCTAGATGGCTTCTTCTCTCTCTTTGATTCTCAATACAAAGTTCTCCTCGATGTTCTTGGAGATCTATTCGATGTAATACTCTTTTGCGATGTGTTTGCCGAGATCAGATGAATTGTGGGTTTATGAACAAGATTATCTATGAATATTATTCGGTTCTTCTCTGAATTCTTATATGCATGATTTGATATGTTTTCAAGTCTCTTCGAATTATCGGTTTAGTTTGGCCTACTAGATTGATCTTTCTTGCAATGGGAGAAGTGCTTAGCTTTGGGTTCAATCTTGCGGTGTCCTTTCCCAGTGACAGTAGGGGCAGCAAGGCACGTATTGTATTGTTGCCATCGAGGATAAAAAGAAGGGTTTATATCATATTGCTTGAGTTTATCCTTCTACATCATGTCATCTTGCTTAAAGCGTTACTCTGTTCTTATGAACTTGATACTCTAGATGCATGCTGGATAGCGGTCGATGTGTGGAGTAATAGTAGTAGATGCATAATCGTTTCATCTACTTGACAGGATGTGATGCCTATATTCATGATCATTACCTAGGTATTGTCATAACTATGCGCTTTTCTATCAATTGCTTAGCAGTAATTTGTTCACCCACCGTAATACATGCTATCTTGAGAGAAGCCACTAGTGAAACCTATGGCCCCCGGGTCTCTTTCTTATTATATTGCATCTCTTTTACATCACATCTCATTTACTATTTTGCAATCTTTACTTTCCAATCTATACAACAAAAATACCAAAAATATTTACTTTACTATCTTTATTAGATCTCACTTTTGCAAGTGACCCTGAAGGGAGTGACAACCCCTTTATCACGTTGGTTGCGAGGTTCTTGATTGTTTGTGCAGGTACTAGGTGACTTGTGCGTTGTCTCCTACTAGATTTATACCTTGGTTCTCAAAAACTGAGGGAAATACTTACGCTACTTTGCTGCATCACCCTTTCCTCTTCAAGGGAAAACTAACGCATGCTCAAGAGGTAGCAAGAAGGATTTCTGGCGCCATTGCCGGGGAGATCTATGCCAAGTCTAGACATACCAAGTACCCATCATAAACTCTTCTCCCTCGCATTACATTATTTGCCATTTGCCTCTCGTTTTCCTCTCCCCCAGTTCACAATTTTCCGTTTTATTCGCCCTTCTTCCATTCGTCTCTTTTCGCTTGCCTCTTGTGTGCTTGTGTGTTGGATTGATTATTTGTCACGATGGCTCAAGACAATACCAAATTGTGTGACTTTTCCAATACCAACAACAATGATTTTATTGCACTCCAATTGCTCCTACTACCGATGCTGAATCTTGTGAAATTAATACCGCTTTGTTGAATCTTGTTATGAAAGATCAATTTTCTAGCCTTCCTAGTGAAGATGCCGCTACCCATCAAAACAACTTTGTTCATTTGTGTGATATGCAAAATAAGAAAGATGTGGATAATGATATTGTTAAATTGAAGCTATTTCCGTTTTTGCTTAGAGATCGTGCTAAAACTTGGTTCTCATCTTTGCCTAAAAATAGTATTGATTCATGGAATAAGTGCAAAGATGGTTTTATCTCTAAGTATTTTCCTCCCGCTAAGATCATCTCCCTTAGGAACGATATTTTGAATTTTAAGCAACTTGATCATGAGTATGTTGCACAAGCATGGGAGAGGACAGAATTAATGATTCGTAATTGCTCAATGCATGGTTTGAATTTGTGGATGATTATACAAAAAATTTATGCCAGATTGAATTTTGTTTCTAGAAATCTTTTAGATTCGGCCACGGGAGGCACTTTTATGGAAATCACTTTAGGAGAATCTACTAAAATCCTAGACAATATTATGGTTAATTATTCTCAATGGCACACCGAAAGATCCACTAGTAAAAAAGTTCATGCGATTGAAGAGATTAATGTTTTGAGTGGAAAGATGGATGAACTTATGAAATTGTTTGCTAATAAAAGTGTTTCTTCCGGTCCTAATGATATGCCTTTGTCCACTTTGATTGAGAATAATAATGAATCTATGGATGTGAATTTTGTTGGTAGGAACAATTTTGGTAACAACGCGTATAGAGAAAATTTTAATTCTAGGCCGTTTCCTAGTAATTCCTCTAATAATTATGGTAATTCCTACAACAACTCTTATGGAAATTTTAATAAGATTCCCTCTGATTTTGAGATTAGTGTTAAAGAATTTATGAGTTTGCAAAAGAAATTCAATGCTTTGGTTGAAGAAAAATTGCTTAAGATTGATGAATTGGCTAGGAACGTGGATAGAATTTCTCTTGATGTTGATTATTTGAAACTTAGATCTACTCCACCTAAACATTATATCAATGAGTCTCTCAAATCCATGAGAATTTCCTTTCATGAGTGCAAAGAAGGAACCGCTAGGATGCATGCTAAAAAAGATTGCTTTGTGAAAGCGTGTTCTTCTAGTTTTCATGATAATAATGATGAAGATCTAAAAGTGATTGATGTGACTCCTATTAAATCTCTATTTTCCAATATGAATCTTGATAAAGATGGGAGTAGAGATGAGTCAACTTTAGTTAAAAGGCGTCCCAATGATTTGGATTTTTTAGATCTTGATGCAAAAAATAATAAAAGTGGGATTGAAGAGGTCAAAACTTTACATAGCAATGAACCCACAATTTTGGATTTCAAGGAATTTAATTATGATAATTGCTCTTTGATAGATTGTATTTCCTTGTTACAATCCGTGATAAATTCCCCTCATGCTTATAATCAAAATAAAGCTTTTACTAAACATATCATTGATGCTTTAATGTAATCCTATGAAGAAAAGCTTGAACTAGAAGTTTCTATCCCAAGAAAACTTTATGATGAGTGGGAACCTACTACTAAAATTAATATTAAAGATTATGAATGTTATGCTTTATGTGATTTGGGTGATATGTTTCCACGATTCCAACAACTTTGTGTGATGTGTTAGGTTTCCGCGAATTTGGTGATTCTTCTTTAAATTTGCATCTTGCGGATTCCACCATTAAGAAACCTATGGGAAGGATTAATGATGTTCTTATTGTTGCAAATAGGAATTATGTGCCCGTAGATTTCATTGTTCTTGATATAGATTGCAATCCTACATGTCCTATTATTCTTGGTAGACCTTTCCTTAGAACGATTGGTGCAATTATTGACATGAAAGAAGGAAATATTAGATTCCAATTTCCGTTAAGGAAAGGCATGGAACACTTTCCTAGGAAGAAAATTAAATTGCCTTATAAATCTATTATGAGAGCCACTTATGGATTGCATACCAAAGATGACAATACCTAGATTTATTCTTGTTTTTATGCCTAGCTAGGGGCGTTAAACGGTAGCGCTTGTTGGGAGGCAACCCAATTTTATTTTTTTCTTCGCTTTTTGTTCCTGTTTAGTAATAAATAATTCATCTAGCCTCTATTATGGTTGTGTTTTTAATGTTTTAATTAGTGTTTGTGCCAAGTAAAGCCTTTAGGATCTTATTGGGTGATTGTTGTTTGATCTTGCTGATAAAAACAGAAAGTATGCGCTCACGAAAATAATTTTCATTTTTCACCAGAGCAATTAAAAAACCAATTCCTACTGCAGTAGATCAATATACAAATTATCCCGGTCTTCCTATTTTTTCAGATTTTTTCGAGTTACAGAAATATTCTAAAACCTACAGATTGCTACAGACTGTTCTGTTTTTGACAGATTCTGTTTTTCGTGAGTTGTTTGCTTATTTTGATTAATCTATGGCTAGTATCGGGGGGTATGAACCATGGAGAAGTTGTAATACATTAGTTTTAACACCAATATAAATAAATAATGAGTTCATTACAGTACCTTAAAGTGGTGGTTTGTTTTATTTCGCTAACAGAGCTCATGAGATTTTCTGTTGAGTTTTGTGTTGTCAAGTTTTCACGTTTTGGGTAAGATTTGATGGATTATGGAATAAGGAGTGGCAAGAGCCTAAGCTTGGGGATGCCCAAGCGACCCCAAGGTAAAATTCAAGGACAACCAAAAACCTAAGCTTGGGGATGCCCCTGAAGGCATCCCCTCTTTCGTCTTCGTCTATCGGTAACTTTATTTGAGGCTATATTTTTATTCACCACATGATATGTGTTTTGCTTGGAGCATCTTGTATGATTTCAGTATTTGCTTTTTAGTTTACCACAATCATCCTTTCTGTACACACCTTTTGGAGAGACACACATGAATTGGAATTTGTTAGAATACTCTATGTGCTTCACTTATATCTTTTGAGCTAGATGATTTTGCTCTAGTGCTTCGCTTATATCTTTTTAGAGAACGGTAGTGGTTTATTTTATAGAAATAATTGATCTCTCATGCTTCACTTAAATTATGTTGAGAGTCCCTTAGAACAGCATGGTAATTTTCTTTGGTTATGAATTTAGTCCTAAAGTGATGAGCATCCAAGATGGATATAATAAAAACTATCATATAAAGTGCATTGAATACTATGAGAAGTTTGATTCTTTATGATTGTTTTGAGATATGAAGATGGTGATATTAGAGTCATGCTAGTTGAGTAGTTGTGAATTTGAGAAATACTTGTGTTAAAGTTTGTGATTCCCGTAGCATGCACGTATGGTGAACTGTTATGTGATGAAGTCGGAGCATGATTTATTTTTTGATTGTCTTCCTTATGAGTTGCGGTCGGGGACAAGCGATGGTCTTTTCCTACCAATCTATCCCCCTAGGAGCATGCACGTAATACTTTGTTTAGATAACTAATAGATTTTTGCAATAAGTATGTGAGTTCTTTATGACTAATGTTGAGTCCATGGACTATACGCACTCTCACCCTTCCACCGTTGCTAGCCTCTCTAGTACCGTGCAACTTCCGCCGGTACCATAAACCCACCATTTACCCTCCTCAAAACAGCCACCATACCTACCTATTATGACATTTCCATAGCCATTCTGAGATATATTGCCATGCAACTTTCCACCGCTCTGTTTATTATGACACGCTTTATCATTGTCATATTGCTTTGCAAGATCATGTAGTTGACATCGTACTTGTGGCAAAGCCACCGTTCATAATGTTTAATACATGTCACTCTTGATTCATTGCACATCCCGGTACACCGCCGGAGGCATTCACATAGAGTCATATTTTGTTCTGAGTATCGAGTTGTAATTCTTGAGTTGTAAGTAAATAAAAGTGTGCTGATCATCATTATTAGAGCATTGTCCCATGTGAGGAAAGGATGATGGAGACTATGATTCCCCCATAAGTCGGGATGAGACTCTGGATGAAAAAAAGAGGCCATAAAAATTAGAAAGGACCAAATAAAAAATAGATAAAAATTAAAAAAAATAAGAGAAAAAGAGAGAAGGGACAATGCTACTATCCTTTTTCCACAATTGTGCTTCAAAGTAGCACCATGATCTTCATGATAGAGAGTCTCCTATTTTGTCAATTTCATATACTAGTGGGAATTTTTCATTATAGAACTTGGCTTGTATATTCCAATGATGAGCTTCCTCAAAATGCCCTAGGTCTTCATGAGCAAGCAAGTTGGATGCACACCCACTTAGTTTCTTTTTGAGCTTTCATACACTTATAGCTCTAGTGCATCCGTTGCATGGCAATCCCTACTCACTCACATTGATATCTATTGATGGGTATCTCCATAGCCCATTGATACACCTAGTTGATGTGAGACTATCTTCTCCATTTTGTCTTCTCCACAACCACCGTTCTATTCCACCTATAGTGCTATGTCCATGGCTCATGCTCATGTATTGCGTGAAGATTGAAAAAGTTTGAGAACATCAAAAGTATGGAACAATTGCTTGGGTTGTCATCGGGGTTGTGCATATTTAAATATTTTGTGTGATGAAGATAGAGCATAGCCAGACTATATGATTTTGTAGGGATAGCTTTCTTTGGCCATGTTATTTTGAGAAGACATGATTACTTTATTAGTATGCTTGAAGTATTATTATTTTTTCGTCAATATTAAACTTTTATCTTGAATATTTCGGATCTGAACATTCATGCCACAATAAAGAAAATTACATTGATAATTATGTTAGGTGTCATTCCACATCAAAAATTCTGTTTTTATCATTTACCTACTCGAGGACGAGCATGAATTAAGCTTGGGGATGCTAGATACGTCTCCAACGTATCTATAATTTTTTATTGTTCCATGTTATTATATTATTTGTTTTGGATGTTTAATGGGCTTTAATATGCTCTTTTATATTATTTTTTGGACTAACTTATAAGCATATGAAACGTATATAAATTCAGATTTATGATATTCAACTCATTCAACCATTTACTCATAGGATATACATGAAGCGCGTGAGTAAATGACAAACTACTCCAAAAAGATATAAGTGAAGAATGCTGAGTAGTCAAATAATTAGCTAGCGATGGGAGGATTCTTTTTCACTCAAGATTTCAGATCCAATGATTTTATTCCAACAACAAGTAAAATTTAAAATACGCTCCAAGCAAAACACATATCATGTGACGAATAAAAATATAGCTCCAAGTAAGGTATACCGATAGTTTTGAAGATGAAAGAGGGGATGCCTTCCGGGGCATCCCCAAGCCTAGGCACTTTAGTATTCCTTGAATATTGCCTTGAGGTGCCTTGGGCATCCCCAAGCTTAAGGTCTTTCCACTCCTTATTATCCTCATATCGATATCTCACCCAAAGCTTGAAAACTTCAAGCACACAAAACTTAACGGAACTTCGTGAGATAGGTTAGTATGATAAAGAGTAAACCATTCACTTTGGTACTGTCAAAGACAAGGATCATAATTTTTCTCACACAATGCCTACTGTACCATATCATTTCTACAATTTACATTGAGAAATATAAGCCATAGAAACTAGAAAACAAGCAGACTATGCAATGAAAACAGAATCTGTCAAAAACAGAATAGTCCGTATTGATCTGAAAACCAACCATACTTCTCCTACTCCAAAAATTCTGAAATAAATTGGTGGACGTGAGTAATTTGTCTATTAATATTCTAAAAAAAGAATAAACTCAATCGCACTCTTCTGTAAAAAATGACAGCTAATCTCGTGAGCGCAAAGTTTCTGTTTTTACAGCAAGATTACATTAACTTTCACCCAAGCCTTCCCAAGGGTCTTACTTGGCACTTCATTGAAACAAAAGATATAATACATGATTAATACAGTATCTTAACCATTAAAACACACAAAAACAATAAGGGTAACTATTGGGTTGTCTCCCAACAAGCGTTTTTTTTAATGGTTAAGATAAGAATTTCAATGATGCTCACATAAAAGATAAGAATTGAAACATAAAGAGAGCATCGTGAAGAATATGACTAGCACATCTAAACCTAACCCACTTCCTATGCCTAGGGATTTTGTGAGTACACAATTTATGGGAACAAGAATCAACTAGCATAGGAAGGCAAAACAAGTATAACTTCAGAACTTTAAGCACATAGAGAGGAAACTTGATATTATTGAAACTCCTACAAGCATGTATTCCTCCCTCATAATAATTTTCAGTAGCATCATGAATGAGTTCAACAATATAACCATCACATAAAGCATTCTTTTCATGATCTACAAGCATAGAAATTTTACTAATCTCCACATAAGCAAAATTCTCCTCATTCGGAATAGTGGGAGCAAACTTCTTCTAAATCCACTTTAGATGATAGTATTATTCATACTCCAAAATATATAAGTGAAGTTCATGGAGCATTATACAATTAATATAGACTAAAAAATATCCAAGCTCAAAATATATAAGTGAAGCACACGAAGCATTCTATAAAACCACACTCAAAAGATTTAAGTGAAGCACAAAGAGCAATTATATAAGATCATACTTAAAAGATAAGTGAAGAACACAAAGTATTCTATAAATCAATAAAGAGCTATCTCATACTAGCATGGTTCTTAAAGGAAAAACAAAAACACAAAGGACACAAATTATGTGAACAAAACAAAAACCAAGGTATACCGATAATTGTTGAAGAAGAAGGATGGGATGCCAACCGGGGCATCCCCAAGCTTAGATGCTTGAGTATCCTTGAAAAATTTACTTGGGGTGCCTTGGGCATACCCAAGATTTAGCTCTTGCCTCTCTCTATTCTTCTCATATTGATAGCTCCTCGATCTTCGAACACTTCATCCACACAAAACTTTAACAAAAACTTTGTGAGATCCGTTAGTGTAATAAAGCAAATCACTACCTTTAGGTACTGTTGCAAACTTATTCCAATTTCATACTAGAACTATATCTACCGTATTCCAACTTCACCATGGTTTATACCCGCCGATACTACCCATAGATTCATCAAAATAAGCGAACAACTCATAGAAAACATAATCTGTCAAAAACATGACAGTCTGTAGTAATCTGGAAGTTTAGTAAACTTCTGTAACTCCAAAAAATTCTAAAAAAATATGAAAATTTAAAAAATTTGTACAGAAGTAATGTGCAAAAGTTTCAGACCCATTTGACTTTCCAGTAAAAAATGTAAAATCACGTGCTACAGCCAAAGTTTCTGTTTTTGTACCGTACATAGTAAACAAGCAATCTAATCATCCTAAAACCGAAGCTTGGCACATTATTTTTATAATACAATGGATATATACAAGGGGATAATTATTTTCAGAGAAGCTTCCATGAATTTTTTTACATTGTTTCCATGAGCATGAACACAAGTGCTCAAGGTCGACCCTCATTTCTTCAATGCATAATCTTCCAATCACTTCTCTTATTGAAAAACTTTTTAGGCATGAGAGGAAAGTATTTTTTTGTATTTTCATTATTTATTTTTTTGTATGTTTCACCCACAACTAAACAGAAACAAAAAAGGAAAAACAAAATGTACTTAGTGAAGAAAGCAAACAAGCACACACGAGAATATCAACCCCACGCTATTGCTCCCCGGCAACGGCGCCAGAAAAGAGCTTGATAATCCCCAAGTGCAGGGAATCATCGTAGCAATTCCCAAAGGTGGAAGTGATAAGTATGGAGTGTCGAACCCACAAGGAGCTAAAGGTAAGATCAATATTCTCTCAAGTCCTATCTGCCACTGATACGACTCTACGTACACCGAACGTTTGCTTCCAACTAGAAACGAGAAATAAAACTACGTTGTGGGTATGAAGAGGATAACTTTGCATGGTATCGGAGAGCAAAAATATGAAAGTAGGTGCTGATAACATAAACTTAGAATATATTGCTAAATATTATAAATAGCGAGTGTGGAATAATGATGGGTCGGTGTGCGGAATTGTCCTAGGCAATTGTTAACAAGACCGATAGTCGTCATTGCAATTTCATATGAGGGAGAGGCATAAGGTAACATACTTTCTCTTCTTGGATCATATGCACTTAAGATTGGAACTCTAGCAAGCATCTGCAACTACTAAAGATCATTAAGGTAAAACCCAACCATAGCATTAAAGCATCAAGTCCCCTTTATCCCATACGCAACAACCCCCTTACTCGGGTTTATGCTTCTGTCACTCAAGCAACACACTATAAGTGAATCATGAACGTATTGCAACACCCTACAGTGGGAATCCCTCACGCTTGCGCGACACGGAGGTCACAATAGGACAACACCAAAATAAAACATACAACTTGTACCAATCTAGATCATCAATCAACCCATAGACAAAGGAAATCTACTCAAAACATCATAGGATGGCAACACATCATTGGATCATAATATGTGGCATAAAGCACCATGTTGAAGTAGGGATTACAGCGGGGTGCGGGAGAGTGGACCGCGTAAAAGAGATGAGGATGGTGATGATGATGGTGATGTTCATGAAGACGATCACCGCGGCGATGATTCCCCTCCCGATGGCACTCCGGTGCCACCGAGAGAGAGGAGCAGAGGTTCTCCCCCTTGTGCTTCCTCCTCCATGGCCTCCCCCCTGGACGGGGAGAGGTTCTCCCTCTGGTCCTTGGCCTTCATGGTGATGATGGCCCCTCCGGGATCCTCCTCCATAGCCTCCGGTGATGATGGCCCCCTCCAGCAGGGTGCCAGAGAGGGCCTAGATTGATTTCTTGTGGCTACAGAGGCTTGCGGCGGCGGAACTTCCGATCTAGGTTATTTTCCGAGGGTTTGGGCATTTATAGGAGAGGTTGGCGTCGAGAACAAGTTAGGGAGCCCCACGAGAAGTCCACGAGGCACAGGGGCGCGCCCAGGGGGGTGGGCGCGCCCCCACCCTCGTGGGACCCACGGGACTCCCCTCCAGTAGATTTTTTTTCCAGTATTTTTTATATTTTCCAAAAAATGCTTCGTTGATTTTCATCGCATTCCGAGAACTTTTATTTCTGCACAAAAACAACACCATGATAGTTTTGCTGAAAACAACGTCAATCCGGGTTAGTTCTAATCAAATCATACCAAAATCATATAAAACTATTGTAAACTTGGCATGAATACTTCATAAATTATAGATACGTTGGAGACGTATCACTAACCTATTAACTTGAGGCCCAGTGCCAGTTTCTTTTTTTACCTATTTTAGAGTTTCGCAGAAAAGGAATACCAAACTGAATGAAACCTTCGCGATGATCTTTCTTGGATCGAAAGCAAACCAGAAGACTTGGAGTTGAAGTCTGGAATGCCACGAGGCGGGAGGGCGCGCCCAGGGGGTAGGCGCGCCTCCACCCTCGTGGGCCCCTCGTAGCTCCACCGACGTACTTCTTCCACCTATATATACTCTTATACCCTAGTTGATCACAGAGAGCCACGAAACCACTTTTCCACCGCTGCAACCTTTTGTACCCATGAGATCCCATCTTGGGGCCTTTTCCGGCGATCTGCCGGAGGGGGAATCGATCACGAAGGGCTTCTACATCTACACCATGGCCTCTCCGATGAAGCGTGAGTAGTTTACCACAGACCTCCGGGTCCATAGTTATTAGCTAGATGGCTTCCTTCTCTCTCTTTGATTCTCAATACAAAGTTCTCCTCGATGTTCTTGGAGATCTATTCGATGTAATACTCTTTTGCGGTGTGTTTGCCGAGATCCGATGAATTGTGGGTTTATGAACAAGATTATCTATGAATATTATTTGGTTCTTCTTTGAATTCTTATATGCATGATTTGATATGTTTGCAAGTCTCTTCGAATTATCGGTTTAGTTTGGCCTACTAGATTGATCTTTCTTGCAATGGGAGAAGTGCTAGCTTTGGGTTCAATCTTGCAGTGTCCTTTCCCAGTGGCAGTAGGGGCGGCAAGGCACGTATTGTATTGTTGCCATCGAGGATAAAAAGATGGGGTTTATATCATATTGCTTGAGTTTATCCCTCTACATCATGTCATCTTGCTTAAAGCGTTACTCTGTTCTTATGAACTTAATACTCTAGATGCATGCTGGATAGCGGTCGATGTGTGGAGTAATAGTAGTAGATGCAGAATCGTTTCGATCTACTTGACACGGACGTGATGCCTATATTCATGATCATTGCCTAGATATTCTCATAACTATGCGCTTTTGTATTAATTGCTCGGCAGTAATTTGTTCACCCACCGTAATACATGCTATCTTGAGAGAAGCCACTAGTGAAACCTATGGCCCCCGGGTCTCTTTCTTATTATATTGCATCTCTTTTATTTACATCACATCTTGTTTACTATTTTTCTATCTTTACTTTCCAATCTATACAACAAAAATACCAAAAATATTTACTTTACTATCTTTATCAGATCTCACTGTTGCAAGTGACCGTGAAGGGACCGACAACCACTTTATCGCATTGGTTGCAGGTTCTTGATTGTTTGTGCAGGTACCAGGTGACTTGTGTGTTGTCTCCTACTGGATTGATACCTTGGTTCTCAAAAACTGAGGGAAATAGTTACGCTACTTTGCTGCATCACCCTTTCCTCTTCAAGGGAAAACCAACGCATGCTCAAGAGGTAGCAATGCACCCAACATTAGCTACACACAATGCATAAAGTCATGAAAGATGTGCTCTCATGTTCTAGCGCTTGTTTTAGAAGGTGATGACACAACATAAAAGTAAATAGATAGTCCCTTCGCAAAGGGAAGCAGTGATTTGCAGAGGTGCCAGAGCTCAAGTTTTTTAAAATAGAGATAAATGATATTTTGAGACATGCACCCTTCCATTTACTTCACGACCATCAGTTATCAATATCTCCCATGCTAAGCAAGCTAGTGGCGGTTCCCAAGCGATAAAAAGTAAATGTTTTGACTCCATTGGGAGTTTTTGTTTGATTATTTGAGAGATTAACTCTTTTTGTGTTTGCAGTTTGGGACTGGGCATCCCTATTACCGCCCTTTTCTTGTGCTTTGGCGAGTGAATAAACACTCGAGCTGAGAATAACCCGCTTAGCATGGAAGATATCGACCACCTCCCGTCGTTCCATGAACGATCTAGGCACACAAAAAGGATATATGTTTAGAAGTTTTTAGAGGTGGCACATGCAAATTTACTTAGGACGACAGGGTAATACCGCATATAGGTAGGTATGGTGGACTCATCTGGAATAAATTTGGGTTCAAGGTTTTTGATGTACAAGCAGAATTCCCACTTAGTACAGGTGAAGGCTAGCAATTAGATTGAGAAGGGCCAGCTAGAGAGCAACAACGATCATGAACATGCATTATGCATAAGTAACATTGTACACTAGCATGAGTAGGATATGATTACCATGAACATAAATATCATAGAGGCTATGTTGGTTTTGATTCAACTACAGGCGTGAACATGTGCCAAGTCAAGCCACTTGAACATTCATAAGAGGATGCCATATCATCATACTTCATCACAATCGTTTTAACGCAATGTTGATATCCAAGAAAAATCATTATCCACTCTCAGCTACTTATGCATGGCATGAGAAACTATAATCTCTAATTGTCATTGTAAACATGTTTAATCATAATGGGCTGAATCATGGATACTAGGTTAAACATATTTACACAAACAGAACAAGTCGAGTTCATACGAGTTTCTCTCTGCCACGACCAGTTCATCGAATATCGTCATTATTGCCTTTCACTTGCACGACCGAATGATATGAAAATAATAATAGTGCAAGAGTGCCGTGGACTAAGCTAGAATCTGCAAACATTTTATTCAATAGGAGAAGACCAGGTAAAATGAGCTCTTTATTAGTTCAACAATTATTCATATGAGAGCCACTCAACATTTTCATCGTGGTCTTCTCCTTGGTACAAGTCGAATAAAAAGAAAAGAAATCCAGAGAAACACAGTGAAATATTTTTGGAGTTTTTGGTTTTCTTGAACAAGCAAATAAAAGGGAAAAGCAGCAATGAGAAAAACTATTTACACGGGAAAGCTCCCAACAAGCAAAAGAAGAACAAGGAAATCTTTTTGGGTTTTCTTTTTAATATTACTACTAAGCATGCATAGAAAGTAAACTAACTACAACTATTTTTTTGGTTTTTCTAAGGTTTTCCAAACACACAAGAAGAAAGCAAGAAAAATAAATTTAAGCATGGATGATACAATGAAAAAGTGTGAACACCGACAAGATGAATAAGTGGACATGAATATAATGTCGGTGAGAAACACGTACTCCCCCAAGCTTAGGCTTTTGGCCTAACTTGGTAATCGATCAGTAGCCTGGATAGTAGTTGGGGTACTGAGGAGCGGGCATACATTGATCCCACTGCTAAGGCTCCTCCATTGCCTCTGCAGCAGCCTGGGCGTTCCGGTAGGCGATGATGTCCGTAGGCATAATCCTATATCCACCCCTGGCAACAGAATCAAACAAAGCAGGAGCAGGCAGTGGAATAATATCACGAGTTTCAATGCTAAAAACCAGGTTATAAGGAATAGGAATGTCAGGAGATTTATCATCAGTAAAATGGTGGTGATCCATGGCAGCATGGTCTAGGTAAACCTTGGTAAGAGGGTAATCATGAGGGCGTATCTCAACCTCGAAGTGAGCCGCCAAATGAGTAGCATAAATCCCACCATGAATTTTACCCTTGGATTTATTAAGGTGGAGGCGACGAGCCATAATAGCTCCCAAGTTATAAGTGTTGTCGCCCTCTAATGCACGACGTAAAACAACAAGGTCCGGTCAACTAAGTGCACCCACCTTCTCCCTAGCAAGCAAGCATTTTGCAATGAAAAGAGCAAAGTAATGAACCGTAGGAAAATGCAAGCCAACGGCAGTGATAGCTGACACCCCACTCTCATCTCCCACTATCAAAGTGCGATAAAAGGTCTCAAACTCCGCCAGCCTTGGCTTGGCTAAGCTCCCATCAGAAGGGATCATGCATATGTCACAAAATTCAGTAAGTGGTATCTGATGGTTTTCAGCATATAAATCAAAACTCACTTCAGGAGGATTATTCCTAGGCAGGAAAGTAAAGCTTTGAACAAAGATGTTTGTGAGGATTTGGTGCTGTTCACACTCATCTACGATGAGGTCGGTGAGGCCAGCATCAGTAGCATATTGTGCGAACTCCTAAAAGATTCCAGACTCTTCCAGGAATGGGGTGTGTGGCCATTCACACGGCCGTACTTCCGCCAACCTCCGAGGATGGAGATTACTACCGGATGACTCCCCAATAACACCCTTGGAGTTCTTTTTAGAGCCAAACTTCCTAAAGATATTCATGGTTTTCCTATGAACAAAATTCTGAAATTTATTGTAACATCCCAAATTTTCAATTTGGAATGTTATACATTAGATCATCAATGCATATCATATTTTATTTTGCTTTTGGTTTGATCCTAGAAATTTCTATGCAACTCAAGGACCCACGGAGAGAGTTGGGAAATTCATTATTTTCATATTTGAGTTTTCTCAAATTTTGAGAATAGGATCATTTGATTTTAATTATTTTATCATCAATTATTTCTATTACAAAAATATGAGAGAGGGTATAAAATGACTTTCCCAAAATAAAGAAATATTGAGGATTTAATAATAAAATCAAATAAGATTTTATTTCAGAGTTTTTCGTTATTTTATTTGAATTTAGGAAAATTGTGCGTTTTTCAAAATTGCATTTAGGCCCCAAATAAATGTTCACCTTGTGCGCCTTGATTTTAGAAGCCCGGGAAAATTTATTTCGGGATTTTTGGAGTCCGTTTAGTATTTCTTTTTATTTTTCTTCCGCGCGTAATTATTAAAAAAAACGCGAAACGACCTAACCGGGCCGTGTCCGCCTGGGACTCTGGCCCGGCAGGCTTTAAAAGCCGGGGTAGCCCAGCCCCGAGCCAAACCCTAGCCCGCTGCCCCTCGAACCCCGCGCCGCCGCCGCCACCGCACGCCGCCCGCCGCCGCCGCCGCACGCCGCCTCGCCGCCCGAGGTCGCCTCGAAATCCGTGCCGCCGTTTTTTTCGAAAAACCGTTCGGTTTTTCTATCGGGTTTTCGTCGATTTTTTTAGTTTCGGTTTTTTTAAAATAGATCGGTTTTTCCGAATTATTTAATTAGCGAGCGTTCGTCCGTTCGTTCATTCTAGCGAACATTCGTCGTTTTTATTTTTCTCGGATTAAATCCGCGATTTTTCTGATCGCGATTTCTGATCCGATTTTCATTTTAGTATAACTTTTCGCTCGTTTATCGGAATCAGGCGATTCAAGCGCCTGGAGTTTCATCTCGAAACCCTGTATCCGTTTAACCAACTTAAACAAGTTTTTGCTACGGTAAAATTTGACTTAGATCCAGATTAGTAGAACAAAGTTGTTTTCTTTCGCCGTTTGACTTTCGTTGCTTCGTTTGATTTGATTCTTTTTGCAAACCGGAGTTCTTAAGTTGAACTTTCTGGTTAGATCTCTTATTTGAATTTTACCTGTGCATTAGATGAGTGCTTATTGTATGTTTGTTTATTTGTCTGTGATAGAATACCCGGAGTGCGCCGCCTGTTACTTCGAATCGCTAGGTTTCGCGGATCATCAGCAACGCAAGTAACACTTTGATCATACCTTTTCTACTACCCAGTTTTATTGCATTAGTTCAATCCTCAAACATTGTATGATTAGGATCTAATTAAATTGTGGGATGGGAAGTAGATGAGGTAGTACCTATCACCTGTTTTATTATCAAACCCTTGGGAGTTACTTCTAGGTTTGCATATTATGCCATGCTATGCTAGTAGACGAGGATTGGGTGAGTGATATCCATGACAGATGTGAGTTGGTTAATTAATGGTTTATCTAAGGTGGCAACTTAAATACACATCTGGGTGGATTGAGGCACCTGGGTAATCCAGGATTTGCCTGTTTTCTTTGGGACCGCCACCCAGGCTCAAAGGGATCATGAGATTTTTCATGCTAGAAACTTCCGTGTGCAGCCACAAGCTATTATGGGCTCTAGCATAGTTGAGTAAGTCGTGTGAACTCTTACAGTGGTAGACTAGCAGATGTAGGGGATGTAGGTGGTACGGTCTACCCGATCGTAAGGTGCTAGCGCTTCTGAAAGACTATGTCTCGGTCATCCGTCTTCTCAAACACCATGTAGTGCGAGAAACCAAACGGAGGCGATCGAGTCTTGTGGGGAAAAGTGCGCAAACCTCCGCAGAGTGTATTAAACTAATCATGGTTAGCCGTGTCCCCGGTTATGGACTGTGATGCCCGGGTAATTAAGCTACAGTGATTCTCTGCTAATGGTGCCACGTCACCTCGTTTATAGTTGCTAATCTCGAGTTAGTGCGAAACCGATTCAAATTCAAATTCAAAAATAGGCAAAAAATAAAAGTTTTCAAATATTAAAACTAAAATGTTCAGAGTGAACCAAATATTGCATAGATAATTATGGTGGAGAAACCACACTTTTATAAAATGTTTAAATACTCTTAAATGAATAAAAGAGTAGCAAAAACAATTATTTTAATGCTTTAAAAATAATAAACATTTTCAAAACTAAATTGTTATAAGTATTAAACTATTGTGGCAGTGGCATAATTTGTAAAATCCTATTTAGGAGCCACTTTGGTAATTTACTAAAACTAAAATAAAAGGAAACTAAAAGAAAGCAAAGTATAAAAAAAAACAGAAAACAAAACTAACAAAAAAGGGAAATAGAAGAACCCCCCCCATTGGGCCACGGCCCAGCTGGCCTCTGGACCCACTAGGCCGGTCCAGTCGGCCCAGCCGCCGCCCGACCTAACCCTAGACGACCGACGCCCCCAGTCCCCTCGTTCCCCACTCCCCCCCTCTCGTTTCCCCGCACGCCTCCCTCTGCTTCCTCGATCTAGATCGGGGGCAACGACCCCGACCCCGATCCCACATCACCCCGCTCGTCCCTCGACACCACCGCTCGCCCTGCACCGGCCCGATGCCATCTGTCGTCGCCCGGAGCCCGCGCCGACCGCGCCAATCCGCCTCCTCGTCGGAGATGGACGGATCCCGGAGGCCCCGTCGCGGATCCAGCCTCCCATCGCCTTGCTCCGCCACTCGTCCCCGTCGACCTCCCCGACCTCCACCGAGCCCGTTGCCCCGTCCCTACTCTGCCCCATGAGCTTCCCCCTCTCCTCCCCTGTCTTCCACGCGCACGCTGCCGCGCACCGCGACTCCCGCCCGCTGCCATCGACCGCAGCGCTGCTGCCGCTGCCCCCCATGGCCTCGCCCCGGCGCGCGCCTCCTCCCCTGCTGCTGCAGCTTCTTGCCCGTGCCGTCGCCTGGGCCGTGCCGCCACCGCCACCGCCGCGCCGCGCCGCGCGTGCCCTGCAGCGCCCCCGCCACCGTTGTTGCTTCGCTGGCGCCGACCGCCCCCTCCTCGCCGGCCCCGCTGCTCGCCCGCCTGCGCCGCCGCGCGCCTCCAGCAGCCCCCTTTCTAAGCCCGCTGCCCTGAACTCTGGCCTCGCCCCGCCACTCCCTGCGGGCGAGCGCTCGCACAGGCGCCCGTAGCGCCCGCTAACCCGCAACGGCCCCTAGGGCCAATGACACATGGGGCCCAGCCCCAGAACGTTTAATAAAAAAAGATTTTAAAAAACTAAATAAAAATAAAAACATTAATTAATTAATTAACTTAATTAATCCTAATTAGATTAGCCTAATTAACTAGTTTCACCTAATTAACTTTGATTAATTAACTAACAGTGAATGACATGCGGGACCCACACGTCAGTTGACCCAGTCAACGCCCTGTTGACTGCTGGCGTCATGCTGACGCGTCATGATGACGTCAGCATGCACTATTCTGGATAATGTTGTTTTAAAATAATTAAATAATTTAAATTAAATTCCAGAAATTAGTAAAATCTTTAGAAAATCATATCTTTTAATCCGTAACTCGGATTAAATTATTTTCAACATGAAAGTTGCTCAGAACGACGAGACGAATCCGAATACGCAGCCCGTTCGCCCGCCACGCATCCCTAGCCATAGCGAAACACGCAACTTTCCCCCTCCGGTTTCATCTGTCCGAAAACGAGAACACCGGGATACTTTCCCGATGTTTTCCCCCTTCACCTGGTATCACCTCATACCGCGATAGGCACCCCTAGCACCGATACTTGTCATGTCATGCATCGCTAATGCATCTGTTTGCTTAAATATTTATTGTTTCTTCCCCCTCTTCTCTCGCTAGACACCGAGACCGACGCCGCTGCTACCTAGTACGACTACGGTGTTGACGACCCCTCTCTCTTGCCAGAGCAACTAGGCAAGCCCCCCCTTTGATCACCAGATATTCGCCTATTCTTCTCTATACTGCTTGCATTAGAGTAGTGTAGCATGTTACTGCTTTCAGTT
The DNA here is from genome assembly GCF_003073215.2 of Triticum urartu. Classification (NCBI taxonomy): domain Eukaryota; kingdom Viridiplantae; phylum Streptophyta; class Magnoliopsida; order Poales; family Poaceae; genus Triticum; species Triticum urartu. Next base: position 405,695,161 of record NC_053027.1, on the reverse strand, counting down.
AATCCTATACTGCTGCATAGCCTGTCCTTGCTACTACTATTGTTACCTTTACCTGCTATCCTACTGCTTAGTATAGGATGCTAGTGTTCCATCAGTGGCCCTACACTCTTGTCCGTCTGCCATGCTATACTACTACTGGGCCGTGATCACTTCGGGAGGTGATCACGGGCATATACAATACTTTACACAGTTACATTACTTGTGATACTGTTCGGAGATGGGGGCTGAAGGGGCAGGTGGCTCCATCCCGGTAGAGGTGGGCCTGGGTTCCCGACGGCCCCCGACTGTTACTTTGTGGCGGAGCGACAGGGCAGGTTGAGACCACCTAGGAGAGAGGTGGGCCTGGCCCTGGTCGGCGTTCGCAGATACTTAACACGTTTAACGAGATCTTGGTATTTGATCTGAGTCTGGCTACTGGCCTATACGCACTAACCATCTACGCGGGGACAGTTATGGGCACTCGACATCGTGGTATCAGCCGAAGCCTTCGTTGACGTCAGCGACTGAGTGGCGCGCGCCCAATTGGACCGTAAGCCTGCTCTTGTATTAAGGGGGCTAGTTCTGCTTCCGGCCGCGTTCACAACGTGCAGGTGTGCAAAGGGCGATGGGCCCAGACCCCTGCGCCATAGGATTTAGACCGGCGTGCTGACCTCTCTGTTGTGCCTAGGTAGGGCTGCGACGTGTTGATCTTCCTAGGGCCGGGCATGACCCAGGAAAGTGTGTCCGGCCAAATGGGATCGAGCGTGTTGGGATATGTGGTGCACCCCTGCAGGGAAGTTTAAACTATTCGAATAGCCGTGATCTTCGGTAACAGGACGACTTGGAGTTGTACCTTGACCTTATGACAACTAGAACCGGATACTTAATAAAACACACCCTTCCAAGTGCCAGATACAACCGGTGATCGCTCTCTCACAGGGCGACGAGGGGAGGATCATGGTTAGGGTTATGCTATGCGATGCTACTTGGAGGACTTCAGTCTACTCTCTTCTACATGCTGCAAGATGGAGGTGGCCAGAAGCGTAGTCTTCGACAGGATTAGCTATCCCCTCTTATTCTGGCTTTCTGTAGTTCAGTCCACCGATATGGCCCTTTACACATTTACCCATGCATATGTAGTGTAGCTCCTTGCTTGCGAGTACTTTGGATGAGTACTCACGGTTGCTTTCTCCCTCTTTTCCCCCATCCCTTCTACCTGGTTGTCGCAACCAGATGTTGGAGCCCAGGATCCAGACGCCACCGTCAACGACGACTCCTACTACACCGGAGGTGCCTACTACTATGTGCTGCCCGCTGACGACGACCAGGAGTAGTTAGGAGGATCCCAGGCAGGAGGCCTGCGCCTCTTTCGATCTGTATCCCAGTTTGTGCTAGCCTTCTTAAGGCAAACTTGTTTAACTTATGTCTGTACTCAGATATTGTTGCTTCCGCTGACTCGTCTATGATCGAGCTCTTGTATTCGAGCCCTCGAGGCCCCTGGCTTGTAATATGATGCTTGTATGACTTATTTTATTTGTAGAGTTGTGTTGTGATATCTTCCCGTGAGTCCCTGATCTTGATCGTACACGTTTGCGTGTATGATTAGTGTACGATTGAATCGGGGGTGTCACAAGTTGGTATCAGAGTCGACTGCCTGTAGGAATCCCCCTTCCACACTCCTTGGCCGAAGTCGAGTCTAGACATTGCAAAAAGTTTTATTAACATGGCTGTGCGGCCCCTGGGCCCACGTCGCCATCGGGTGTTACTAGGATCTTTAGCTCCTCGACCTTTACTCTGGGACTCTAACCTCTCTTCTATTCGGGTTAAATGAATTTTGCTAAATCTAACATTAGGATCTCGTTATCACTTTCACCCGGAGAGCCCCTTATTACTGATGATCGTCTGCTGCACGTGAAGACCCTGAAGATACTCTCCGCTGTTAACCCGAGGACTTGTGTTCATCGCGTTTGTAATTCCCCTTCCACCGTCAACCCTTATGGATAACTACTTTCAGTTGTTATTCTTACAATCATCCCCAGTTGGTCTTGTTATTACAGGATACCCCGAAATACTCGTCGTAGTTTCGATAATCCTTTGAGCTTACTGCCTTGATGTTCTTTGTCACCTGAATACCCCTATGGATAATTCTCGCGCTTATCGAGTATCTGCTCATCCCCCAGTTGTTCATGTGTTTCACAATGGTCTTCGAAATACTATTCGATCCTCCAAAAATCCTTAGTAGCTTATTGCTCTGCAATACTTGTCTGCTTGCATTATGGATGCTTTCCATATGTCTGGCAATATTCGTTAGTATCCTTAGACACCGTCATTTTGATCCTATTGATTCAACATGAGTGCGAATGCACGCAATCATCAGTTGATCCTTTTAAATTATCTTTCCGGCTCATACATCATTTTAAACATGAGCTGGTTCTCGACCAATTAGATTGCCATCGATTGTACCCCTAAGCATACGCAACTTATCCATCCTTAATCAGAGTGTTTGCTTATGATCCCTTGATTGGAAATCATAAATCTTTTTCATTTGAGCTTTGAATTAGTCAGTTGTTTCTATAGTCTGATCTCCTTGCATTGTTTCTCCCTCTGGTTGAGTACCGATGCTCACACCAGATCCCTTGAGGACCACCAGATCCTTTGTTGGATTTTATCCGACAGCGTCCTTCATATTCAATAAGTCTGTGAGCCTTTCCTCGGATACATAATGCCTTTGGTAAATTGTATCCTCTGCCTTGTCATCCATGCTCTACTTTTGAGCTTGTGTTATTTACTCCTGAAGTTTGTGATATATGTTCCTAAGATACCCGATGGTTTGAACTAATGCCTTCCCTAATCTGTGCAAACCCGGAAGATTTCACGGGTCATACTTATCTGGTATTGCACCAGGTAAAACTTTCAACAACTAATGTCATTTTCAAAATACAAGAGGTGCATGAAAGGTTATGCGTTGAACAAGTGGGAGTCGACCTTGAACCCTGTGTTCATGCCCATGGACACGATGTTTACCTGATCATGGAAGCTTCTCTTAAAATAATTATCCCCTTGTTACAAGATCATCTTGTATCCTTGGATGTGGTTTCGACCAAAATTTCTTCCTTTGATCCATTTCTTGGACAAGTTAAAGTACTTGTCTTCAGCAGTTCATTATACCTGTCCAATCCTTATTCTGATCTACCTTCGAGTATTACCCTCTGGTGTCTCGAGAATAACACGGAACTACATAACTTCTTATGAGTTCTTCATCAACTATTATTCTCGTCAATTCCATTTTTCCAACGGGTTCTGAGTTGTTAGAACCCCTCAAGGACACCGACAAGTGAATCAATTCCGCACTCCGACTCAATAATTTAATCTCCGTTGCTTATGAGTTTAATAATCCTTCAAGTCACTCCTAGCCTGATCGGCTATATCATTACCATGTTAAATTTTAACTGTGCTACCCAGTCCTTCTTCCCATAGCACAATTATTTGACAATGAGCTAAGCTTACGTCGATTTTCCTCATCATATCATTTTGCCTTGAACAACAAGCTTGATTTCGAGTTGTGCCGTACCCATGGTTCCAATAACCTTTCGCTTCATCATTCCTTTGAATTGATGTCGTCGCTGGTTGATTACATCTTCATGAAACCTCTCCACAAAAGTGTCGTGATCATCATCAACATTCTGAGTGTTTCCAGGATATCAATTGAATTCTTGATGAGAAATAGCATCCTTTGCCCTCGATGATTTGGGTTATCATCGACAACATTATTGCATTCCCTCCAACACAAAACTTGTTCCTGATTTGTGTTGTACCTTGAGTTCCTTGCTATCTGACTTATGATATGTTCTACCGCGGAGTATTACCATATTTAATGTCAAGAAGGTTGTGAGGATTGCTCCACCTCTTAAGAATTCTTGCTATAATGATACTTCTCACCATCACCATTCTTTCTTGGTCCTCGTGTTGATTCCAACCGGGGTACCCACAAGTGAACGGTGGGGTATGGATTCTGCACTTCTAGCAACCCTATTGCTTTGAAGTTAATGATCGAAATTTCATTCTTAGACTATCGGTTGCTGAACCACCGTTCTAACATTGATCATGCTACATAACCCCATAATTCGGGTGCACCTTTCAACAAATGTTTAATTGTGTATGTCTTCCTCAAGCATACCTCCGTATGTCATCTGATCTGAGAAATGTTATCTCCTTATTCACATAGTTGCGGAAATCCATCCTTTTGGAAATCTCGAGGAATTGACGCTGAGTCCATCAGCCACCTCCTCGTCCTCTCATTGGTTAAATGATGAACTCTTGTTTTGGAACTCGCTTCCATAGTTCATTTCCAAGGATCTTACATTATCATCTAGTCAATGTGTGTTACACCTTTTCTTCTCAGGCACCCTGAGTCTGAGGTATCCTAACACCGACCAGATCTGAATCCCGGTCAGATATGATGGTTGGAATATATTTCCAAGGGTAATAACAATGTTCTTTATGACCCGGTAAGGTGATGTCTTGCCCAGTACACCTGGCCGGAGGACCTATTGTTAATGTTTCCTTTTTAACAAGGTTATCCATTCTTCCGTGAGGAAATTGTAAGACTTATTCTACAAGTTATTCTTGATGGATCCTTTGTGTTTCCAAAGTCTGATCTTCACCTGATGACCATGTCAATGCTATCTCGAAGCATGTCAATGGTACTCCGATTTTCAACAGGAACATTTGAAGCACGATGCTAAATTTTATTTATCATTTATCCTAACACCGTTGTATGGGTAATATCATGATATTCCTCCCCCCTTACCTAAAAGGTTTTCTACTTTATATCCTGTCTTGGATATCATCCTCTGCTTGACTTTGGGGAGGATATACCCCTGATATATGTGTTTAAACACATTTTCCTTTCCATTGTTCTGATTAATTTGATAATCATATTATCCTTTCCATTGTTTGGTTTAACCTTTCTTGAGGTTTATATGATCTAAGCAGTAATATTTTCCTGCTTACGAAAACACCTCGGTGTACCACCTTATCAGTCAGACCCTGTTACTATTGTTGATGACATTTCGGTAGCCACCGATGGACGGGAACCTTGCCTATTGGCCCGCCTCGTTCAACGAGCAGGAAAATGGTTCTCTTCGTCCCTCGCCCTTGATACCAACGTTGTTGCTGACATAGCTGACATGGTACTCCCTGACATGCCTTGCTATCATGACCGTGCAAGATGTCACTGCTCCTATTAAAAAAAAGAACCACATGGTGGGCCCATAACCCACAGTTTCACAGGATCAAAACCTGACTCTCCTATACACCCTGTTGCCAAAGTTATTCCTAGAGCTTGACTTCGTATGTAATTTGCGAGCCACCTTCCTAGTGATCAATTCTGGTATCGGACACAATACTTATTCCCGTTGCTCTGAACCCCATTCACACTCTGTTTCAGGCAATGAACGATTGCCTATCCGCTTGAAACTTCTTATTGCACCGTCTTACTTTGCTCTCGATGTGTTTCATTTGTTCAACTCGAGAGATACTCATATGTTCATACTTGGGAAACTCCCAGAAGATTTTCCCTTGTAACATCCTATCGTTGTAGAGCTGCCCCTTACCTATTCGTAAGTACGATGGAGATCCCGAAGAAAGGATGACAAATTGATCATGGTGACTTGAAGCAGTGAAATGAAGACATCAACGAAAGGGATCAACCTCTTCGAAAGGGCAGCCAAGACCGAGAAGACTCGTTAGGTTTTTCGCTACCAACACCTTCGCCCCTTACTCCACCGCTTAAATCTCGGGACGAGATTTCTTGTAGTGGAGGAGAATTGTGACGCCCGCGTAATTAAGCTACAGTGATCCTCTGCTAATGGTGCCACGTCACCTCGTTTATAGTTGCTAATCTCGAGTTAGTTCGAAACCGATTCAAATTCAAATTCAAAAATAGGCAAACAATAAAAGTTTTCAAATATTAAAACTAAAATGTTCGGAGTGAACCAAATATTGCATAGATAATTATGGTGGAGAAACCACACTTTTATAAAATGTTTAAATACTCTTAAATGAATAAAAGAGTAGCAAAAACAATTATTTTAATGCTTTAAAAATAATAAACATTTTCAAAACTAAATTGTTATAAGTATTAAACTATTGTGGCAGTGGCATAATTTGTAAAATCCTATTTAGGTGCCACTTTGGTAATTTACTAAAACTAAAATAAAAGGAAACTAAAAGAAAGCAAAGTATAAAAAAACAGAAAACAAAACTAACAAAAAAAGGGAAATAGAAGAACTCCCCCCCACTGGGCCACGGCCCAGCTGGCCTCTGGATCCACTAGGCCGGTCCAGTCGGCCCAGCCGCCGCCCGACCTAACCCTAGACGACCGACGCCCCCACTCCCCCCTCTCGTTTCCCCGCACGCCTCCCTCTGCTTCCTCGATCTGGATCGGGGGCAACGACCCCAAACCCGATCCCGCATCGCCCCGCTCGTCCCTGGACATCGCCGCTCGCCCTGCACCCGCCCGATGCCGTCCGTCGTCGCCCAAAGCCCGCGTCGACCGCGCCAAGCCGCCTCCTCGCCGGAGATGGACGGATCCCGGAGGCCCCGTCGCGGATCCGGCCTCCCCTCGCCTTGCTCCGCCACTCGTCCCCGTTGACCTCCCTGACCTCCACCGAGCCCGTTGCCCTGTCCCTACTCCGCCCCATGAGCTTCCCCCTCTCCTCCCCTGTCTTCCATGCGCACGCTGCCGCGCACCGCGACTCCCGCCCGCTGCCATCGACCGCAGCGCTGCTGCCGCTGCCCCCCACGGCCTCGCCCCGGCGCGCGCTTCCTCCCCTGCTGCTGCAGCTGCTTGCCCGCGCCGTCGCCTGGGCCGTGCCGGCACCGCCACCGCCGCGCCACGCCGCGCGTGCCCTGCAGCACCCCCCAGCCACCGTTGTTGCTTCGCTGCGCCGACCGCCCCCTCCTCGCCGGCCCCGCTGCTCGCCCGCCTGCGCCGCCGCGCGCCTCCAGCAGCCCCCGTGCTAAGCCCGCCGCCCTGACCTCTGGCCTCGCCCCGCCGCTCCTTGCGGGAGAGCGCTCGCACAGGCGCCCGTAGCGCCCGCTAACCCGCAACGGCCCCCAGGGCCAATGACACATGGGGCCCAGCCCTAGAACGTTTAATAAAAAAAGATTAAAAAAACTAAATAAAAATAAAAACATTAATTATTTAATTAATTAATCCTAATTAGATTAGCCTAATTAACTAGTTTCACCTAATTAACTTTGATTAATTAACTAATAGTGAATGACATGCGGGACCCACATGTCAGTTGACCGAGTCAACGCCCTGTTGACTGCTGGCGTCATGCTGATGTCATGATGACGTCATGATGACGTCAGCATGCACTATTCTGGAGAATGTTGTTTTAAAATAATTAATTAAATTCCAGAAATTAGTAAAATCTTTAGAAAATCATATCTTTTAATCCGTAACTCGGATTAAATTATTTTCAACATGAAAGTTGCTCAGAACGACGAGACGAATCCGAATACGCAGCCCGTTCGCCCGCCACGCATCCCTAGCATAGCGAACACGCAACTTTCCCCCTCTGTTTCATCTATCCGAAAACGTGAAACACCGGGGATACTTTCCCGGATGTTTCCCCCCTTCACCGGTATCACCTCATACCGCGATAGGGCACCCCTAGCACCGATACTTGTCATGTCATGCATCGCTATGCATCTGTTTGCTTAAATATTTATTGTTTCTCCCCCCTGTTCTCTCGCTAGACACCGAGACCGACGCCGCAGCTACCCAGTACGACTACGGTGTTGACGACCCCTCTCTCTTGCTAGAGCAACCAGGCAAGCCCCCCCTTGATCACCAGATATCACCTATTCTTCTCTATACTGCTTGCATTAGAGTAGTGTAGCATGTTACTGCTTTCAGTTAATCTTATACTGCTTCATAGCCTGCCCTTGCTACTACTGTTGTTACCTTTACCTGCTATCCTACTGCTTAGTATAGGATGCTAGTGTTCCATCAGTGGCCCTACACTCTTGTCCGTCTACCATGCTATACTATTGGGCCGTGATCACTTCGGGAGGTGATCACGGGCATATACTAAATACTTTACATAGTTACATTACTTATGATGCTGTTCGGAGATGGGGGCTGAAGGGGCAGGTGGCTCCATCCCGGTAGAGGTGGGCCTGGGTTCCCGACGGCCCCCGACTGTTACTTTGTGGCAGAGCGACAGGGCAGGTTGAGACCACCTAGGAGAGAGGTGGGCCTGGCCCTGGTCGGCGTTCGCAGATACTTAACACGTTTAACGAGATCTTGGTATTTGATCTGAGTCTGGCTACTGGCCTATACGCACTAACCATCTACGCGGGGACAGTTATGGGCACTCGACATCGTGGTATCAGCCGAAGCCTTCGTGACGTCAGCGACTGAGTGGCGCGCGCCCAATTGGACCGTAAGCCTGCTCTTGTATTAAGGGGGCTAGTTCTGCTTCCGGCCGCGTTCACAACGTGCAGGTGTGCAAAGGGCGATGGGCCCAGACCCCTGCGCCATAGGATTTAGACCGGCGTGCTGACCTCTCTGTTGTGCCTAGGTAGGGCTGCGACGTGTTGATCTTCCTAGGCCGGGCATGACCCAGGAAAGTGTGTCCGGCCAAATGGGATCGAGCGTGTTGGGTTATGTGGTGCACCCCTGCAGGGAAGTTAAACTATTCGAATAGCCGTGATCTTCGGTAACAGGACGACTTGGAGTTGTACCTTGACCTTATGACAACTAGAACCGGATACTTAATAAAACACACCCTTCCAAGTGCCAGATACAACCGGTGATCGCTCTCTCACAGGGCGACGAGGGGAGGATCATCGGTTAGGGTTATGCTATGCGATGCTACTTGGAGGACTTCAGTCTACTCTCTTCTACATGCTGCAAGATGGAGGTGGCCAGAAGCGTAGTCTTCGACAGGATTAGCTATCCCCCTCTTATTCTGGCTTTCTGTAGTTCAGTCCACCGATATGGCCCTTTACACATTTACCCATGCATATGTAGTGTAGCTCCTTGCTTGCGAGTACTTTGGATGAGTACTCACGGTTGCTTTCTCCCTCTTTTCCCCCATCCCTTCTACCTGGTTGTCGCAACCAGATGTTGGAGCCCAGGATCCAGACGCCACCGTCAACGACGACTCCTACTACACCGGAGGTGCCTACTACTACGTGCTGCCCGCTGACGACGACCAGGAGTAGTTAGGAGGATCCCAGGCAGGAGGCCTGCGCCTCTTTCGATCTGTATCCCAGTTTGTGCTAGCCTTCTTAAGGCAAACTTGTTTAACTTATGTCTGTACTCAGATATTGTTGCTTCCGCTGACTCGTCTATGATCGAGCTCTTGTATTCGAGCCCTCGAGGCCCCTGGCTTGTAATATGATGCTTGTATGACTTATTTTATTTGTAGAGTTGTGTTGTGATATCTTCTCGTGAGTCCCTGATCTGGATCGTACACGTTTGCGTGTATGATTAGTGTACGATTGAATCGGGGGTGTCACATGGACATCTTGAGTATCTAGTACCTGGATTATCATGTGAATCTCAACATGTTACTCTAAATTAATTTTGTTGGGTTTTGATAATGATGATGTTTAATTGGGATTGAGGATGCTGTCAACCATTCTCAATGTTTAACAACTACCATGATAGTTAAATAAATTTTATTCCTTTGTAGTAGGGAAAAATTGGCTTTACGCAAAACTGTAACCATAGAGCTTTCCACCAGCCAAATATGCATATAGTATAGCTGTTCCATTCCATTACTCTCTATGTGTTACTTTGCCAGCATATTCCATGTGCTGACCCGTTTCGGGCTGCAATGTTAATGTTGTAGACTTTTCAAACGACGATTAAGGAGTTTTTAGGTCGTGGTTCCATACTCAGTGATGCCGTTGGAGTTGATGGACTCACTTATCTTCCAAGCCTTCCGCTGTTATCGTTATTAGATGGCCTTAAGCCATATTTATTGTAATAAGTTCTCTACTAAGACACTCGATGTAATAAGTGTGTGATTGCTACTCTGTTATAAATCCTCCGAGTACTGTGTGGTGTCAGCATTACTGATCCAGGGATGACACCGAAGCACAGAGATTGGACCGTTTGAGGTCTGGTCGCTACATTTATTAGCCCACAAAATTTTCTCAACAAAACTTCACAAAATTGATACCAACTATTCAAAGGGATACATAGAGGCCATAGCAAGCATTCAAACTACTTAGAAGACTAAGAATTCAACATGCAAGCTCATCTATAACAGCACCAAGAGTAGCTAATTATTCAAAATATAAACCACTAAAACAAAAACTAATTGACAAACGATGGAGTCACATACCAAGCAACAATCCCCCGAAACAGTTTCGGAAACGGAGCATCGAGCAAAGAGATCGAAATCCGTGGGTTTGAGAGCAAGAACACAGGAGAGAGAGCAATGTAGATTTTTTTTCTGTAGGTAGGTGATGATGTGGTATGAAGAGATAAGTGAGGGCCCACGTGGGGACCACAACCTACCAGGGCGTGCCTGGGGGTCCTGGCGCGCCTAGGTGGGTTGTGCCCACCTGGTGCATGGTGTCTACTACACAACCTTCTTCTTGTAGACGTTGTTGGGCCTCCAAGTGCAGAGGTTTGTAGGACACTAGCAAATTTCCCTCCAGTGGATGACCTAAGGTTTATCAATCTGTAGGAGGCGTAGGATGAAGATGGTCTCTCTCAAGCAACCCTGCAACCAAATAACAAAGAGTCTCTTGTGTCCCCAACACACTCAATACAATGGTAAATTATATAGGTGCACTAGTTCGGCGAAGAGATGGTGATACAAGTGCAATATGGATAGTAGATAAAGGTATTTGTAATCTCAAAATATAAAAATAGCAAGGTAACTAATGATAAAAGTGAGCGTAAACGGTATTGCATGCTAGGAAATAAGGCTAGGGTTCATAATTTCGCTAGTGTAAGTTCCCTCAACAATAATATCATAATTGGATCACATAACTATCCCTCAACATGCAACAAAGAGTCACTCCAAAGTCACTAATAGCGGAGAACGAACGAAGAGATTATGGTAGGGTACGAAACCACCTCAAAGTTATTCTTTCCAATCAATTTGTTAGGCTATTCCTATAAGTGTCACAAACAGCCCTAGAGTTCGTACTAGAATAACACCTAAAGACAAAAATCAACCAAAACCCTAATGTCACCTAGATACCCCAATGTCACCTCAAGTATCCGTGGGTATGATTATATGATATGCATCACACAATCTCAGATTCATCTATTCAACCAACACATAGAACCTCAAAGAGTGCCCCAAAGTTTCTACCGGGGAATCACGACGAAAACATGTGCCAACCCCTATGCATAGGTTCATGGGCGGAACCCGCAAGTTGATCACCAAAACATACATCAAGTGAATCACGTGGTATCCCATTGTCACCACAGATACACACGGCAAGACATACATCAAGTGTTCTCAAATCTTTAAAGACTCAATCCGATAAGATAACTTCAAAGGGGAAACTCAATTCATTACAAGAGAGTAGAGGGGGGGGGGAACAGCATAGGATCCAACTATAATAGCAAAGCTCGCGATACATCAAGATCGTACCATCTCAAGAACACGAGAGAGAGAGAGAGAGAGAGAGATCGAACACATAGCTACTGGTACATACCCTCAGCCCCGAGGGAGAACTACTCCCTCCTCGTCATGGAGAGCACCGGGATGATGAAGATGGCCACCGGAGAAGGATTCCCCCTCCAGCAGGGTGCCGGAACGGGTCTAGATTGGCTTTCGGTGGCTACGGAGGCTTCTGGCGGAGGAACTCCCGACCTATTGTGTCCCCAGATGTTTTTAGGGTATATGGATATATATAGGCGGAAGAAGTACGTCAGGGGGGCCACGAGGGGCTCACGAGGGTGGAGGGCGCGCCCAGGGGGGTGGGCGCGCCCCCGTGCCTCGTGACCTCCTCGCAGATCCCCCGACATGCACTCCAAGTCTTCTGGGCTTCTTTCCTTCCAAAAATGAGTTCTGTGAAGTTTCAGGTCAATTGGACTCCGTTTGGTTTTCCTTTTCTTCGAAACCCTAAAACAGGGTAAAAACATAAACTGGCACTGGGCTCTGGGTTAATAGGTTAGTCCCAAAAATGATATAAAAGTGTATCATAAAGCCCATAAACATTCAAAACAGTAAATAATATTGCATGGAGCAATCAAAAATTATAGATACGTTGGGCACGTATCAGCATCCCCAAGCTTAATTCCTGCTCGTCCTCGAGTAGGCAAATGATAAAAACATAATTTTTGATGCGGAGTGCTACTTGGCATAATTTCAATGTGATTCTTCTTAATTGTGGTATGAATATTCAGATCCGAAAGATTCAAGACAAAGGTTCATATTGACATAAAAATGATAATACTTCAAGCATATTAACTAAGCAATTATGTCTTCTCAAAATAACATGGCCAAAGGAAGTTCATCCCTACAAAATCATATAGTTTAGTCATGTTTCATTTTCGTCACACAAGAATGCTCTCATCATGCACAACCCCAATGACAAGCCAAGCAATTGTTTCATACTTTAGTAATCTCAAACCTATAAACTTTCATGCAATACATGAGCGCGAGCCATGGATATAGCACTATGGGTGGAATAGAATATGATGAGGGGGTTATGTGGAGAGGACAAAAAGGAGAAAGTCTCACATCAATGAGGCTAATCAATGAGCTATGGAGATGCCCATCGATTGATGTTAATGCAAGGAGTAGGGATTGCCATGCAACGGATGCACTAGAGCTATAAATGTATGAAAGCTCAACAAAAGAAACTAAGTGGGTGTGCATCCAACTTGCTTGCTCACGAAGACCTAGGGCACTTGAGGAGGCCCATTGTTGGAATATACAAGCCAAGTTCTATAATGAAAAATTCCCACTAGTATATGAAAGTGATAACACGAGAGACTCTCTACTATGAAGATCATGGTGCTACTTTGAAGCACAAGTGTGGTAAAAGGATAGTAACATTGTCCCTTCTCTCTTTTTCTCTCATTTTTTGGGCCTTCTCTTTTTTATGGCCTTTTTTTATACCTCACTTGGGACAATTCTCTAATAATGATGATCATCACACTTCTATTTATTTACAACTCAATGATTACAACTCGATACTAGAACAAAGATGACTCTATATGAATGCCTCCGGCGGTGTACCGGGATATGCAATGAACCAAGAGTGACATGTATGAAACAATTATGAATGGTGGCTTTGCCACAAATACTGACAATGATGAATGTGTCATGACGAACGGAATGATGGAAAGTTGCATGGCAATATATCTCGGAATGGCTATGGAAATGCCATAATAGGTAGGTATGGTGGCTGTTTTGAGGAAGATATAAGGAGTTTTATGTGTGAAAGAGCGTATCATATCACGGGGTTTGGATGCACCGGCGAAGTTTGCACCAACTCTCAATGTGAGAAAGGGCAATGCACGATATCGAAGAGGCTAGCAAGGATGGAAGGGTGAGAGTGCGTATAATCCATGGACTCAACATTAGTCATAAAGAACTCACATACTTATTGCAAAGATATACAAGTCATCAAAAACCTCGGCACTACGCGCATGCTCCTAGGGGGATAGATTGGTAGGAAAAGACCATCGCTCGTCCCCGACCGCCACTCATAAGGAAGACAATCAAATAACACCTCATGTTTTAAATTTGTTACATAACGTTTACCATACTTGCATGCTACGGGACTTGCAAACTTCAACACAACAATTTCTCAAATTCACAACTACTCAACTAGCACAACTTTGATATTATTATCTCCGTATCTCAAAACAATCATCAAGCATAAAACTTCTCTTAGTATTCAACACACTCATAAGAAAGTTTTATTATTCTTGAATACCTAGCATATTAGGATTTTAAGCAAATTACCATGCTATTAAGACTCTCAAAATAATCTAAGTGAAGCATGAGATTTCATTTATTTCTTCAAAATAAAACTACCACCATGCTCTAAAAAGATATAAGTGAAGCACTAGGGCAACAACAAACTACTCCGAAAGATATAAGTGAAGATCAATGAGTAGTCGAATAATTATGCAACTATGTGAAGACTCTCTAACATTTAAGAATTTCCGATCTTGATATTTTATTCAAACAGCAAGCAAAACTAAATAAAATAAAATGATGCTCCAAGCAAAACACATATCATGTGGCGAATAAAAATATAGCTCCAAGTAAAGTTACCGATGAACGAAGACGAAAGAGGGGATGCCTTCCGGGGCATCCCCAAGCTTAGGCTCTTGGTTGTCCTTGAATATTACCTTGGGGTTCCTTGGGCATCCCCAAGCTTAGGCTCTTGCCACTCCTTATTCCATAATCCATCGAATCTTTACCCAAACCTTGAAAACTTCACAACACAAAACTTAAAGTAGAAAACTCGTGAGCTCCTTTAGTATAAGAAAATAAATCACCACTTCAAGGTACTGTAATGAACTCATTCTTTATTTATATTGGTGTTAAACCTACTGTATTCCAACTTCTCTATGGTTTATAAATTATTTTACTAGCCATAGATTCATCAAAATAAGCAAACAACACACGAAAAAACAGAATCTGTCAAAAACAGAACAGTCTGTAGTAATCTGGATCAAACGTATACTTCTGGAACCCCAAAAATTCTAAAATAAATTTCTGGACCTGAGGAATTTATATATTAATCATCTGAAAAAATAATTAACTAAATATCACTCTCCAAATAAAAATGGCAGAGCGCTAAAGTTTCTGTTTTTTACAGCATGATCGCAAAGACTTTCCCCAACTCTTCCCAAAGGTTCTACTTGGCACAAACACTAATTAAAAGAATATAACCACATCTAAACAGAGGCTAGATGAATTATTTATTACTAAACAGGAACAAAAATGAAGGAACAAAAATAAAATTGGGTTGCCTCCCTGCAAGCGCTATCGTTTAACGCCCCTAGCTAGGCATGATGATTTCAATGATGCTCACATAAAAGATAAGAATTGTAACATAAAGAGAGCATCATGAAGAATATGACTAGCATATTTAAGTCTAACAAACTTCCTATGTATAGGGATTTTGTGAGCAAACAACTTATGGGAACAATAATCAACTAGCATAGGAGGGCAAAACAAGCATAACTTCGAAATTTTAAGCACATAGAGAGGAAACTTGATATTATTGCAATTCCTACAAGCATATGTTCCTCCCTCATAATAATTTTCAGTAGCATCATCAATGAATTC